>NW_016802972.1:489952-558332 GCF_001698545.2 Rhinopithecus bieti | reverse complement strand
GCCATTCTCCTGCCTCAGCCTCCCGAGTAGCTGGGACTACAGGCGCCTGCCACCACGCCCGGCTAATTTTTGTATTTTTAGTAGAGACGGGGTTTCACTGTGTTAACCAGGATGGTCTTGATTTCCTGACCTCGTGATTCACCCGTCTTGGCCTCCCAAAGTGCTGGGATTACAGGTGTGAGCCATAGCACCCAGCCCAATATACTTTTTTAAACTTTATTTTTATTTCTATTTATTTATTTTTAATTTAAAAAAATCTAATTAGAGATGAGGTCTTAGGCCGGGCACAGTGGCTCATGCCTGTAATCCCAGCACTTCGGGATGCCGAGGCAGGCAGATCACGAGATGGAGGATCACGAGGTCAGGAGTTCAAGACCAGCCTGGCCAATATGATGAAACCCCATCTCTGCTAAAAATACAAAAATTAGCCGGATGTGGTGGTGTGTACCTGTAATCCCAGCTACTCGGGAGGCTGAGTAAGAATTGTTTGAACTCAGGAGGCAGAGGCTGCAGTGAGCTGAGATCGTGCCACTGCAGTCCAGCCTGGGAGACAGAGCGAGACTATGTCTCAAAACAAACAACAACAACAACGACAAAAAAAACCAGAGATGAGCTCTTGGCACGTTGCCCAGGCTGGTCTCAACTCCTGGGCTCAAAGGATTCTCCTGCCTTGGCCTCCCAAAGTGCTGGGATTACAGGCGTGAGCCACTGCACCCACCCTACTTTTTTATTTTTATTTTTTTTTTGATACAGGATCTCATTCTGTCACCCAGGCTGGAATGCAGTGGCAAGATCACTGCTGACTGTACCCTTGACCTCATGGACTGAAGTGATCCTCCTGCCTCAGCCTCCTGAGTAGCTTGGACTACAGGAAAGCGCCAGTGCACCTGGGTAATCAAAAGAATATTTTTTTGTAGAGACAGATGCTATGTTGCCCAGGCTGGTCTCGAACTCCTGGCCTCAAGTGATCTACCCACCTTGGCCTCCTAAAGTGCTAAGATCACAGGCATGAGCCACTGCACCCAGCCTAAGATAGTTAATATCCACTTCAAGGCTGCTCAGAGGGCCTGAGAGGAACAAAGGGCTCAGCTCTGGAGAGCTCCATCCCCAGCACCAATCTCTCTAAATGGCCTCTTTCCTCTCCACATACCACCACAAGGCTTCGGAGTCCAGCTTCCTGTGACCTTAAGTCACCATTCCAAAACCCTGCAATCTCACCCAGAGACCACAAATAAAATAATGAATATTATAATCCCGAGAAGTTTAGTGGATCAAGACGGCATGCCATCAAGACGCTGAGAAACAAAGAGGCAGATGGGACCAGGGGGCCCAGAAGATGCTGGAACCTACAGTACTAAAAGCTCAGAGAGGCTGGGCACGGTGGCTCACACCTGTAATCCCAGCACTTTGGGAGGCCAAGGTGGGTGGATCGACTGAGCCCAGGGACCAGCCTGGGCAACAAGGCGAAACCCAGTCTCTACCAAAAAAATATACAAAAATTAGCCAGGCATGGTGGTGCATGCCTATAGTACCAGCTACTTGGGAGGCTGAGGCAGGAGGATTGACTGAACCTGAGAGCACACCACTGCACTCCAGCCTGGGTGACAGAACCAGACCCAACCTCAAAAAAAAAAAAAGAAAAAAGAAAAAAGAAAAAAAGCCCAGAGGGGAGGGCACCCTCGACAGTTTTCCAGCCCCTTCCACATCCTTCTTAACCTCACTAGATACTGTCCAAGTCCTACCTTAGGCAAGGCAGAAATTATAGGACCAAGCCGTCAAATGGGGAAATTGAGTCCCAGAGAGGAGTAATGCATTATTTAAGATCCCATGCAGGACTATGAGTCAGGGGTCCAAGAGCCCTTCCACCATGTGCCACTCAGAGACACAGAGTAGGAGGGGGAAGGGGGTCGGGTGGTAGGGGACAAAAGATGCGGGAGGCAAGCACCAGTGACTGAAGAGGCAGAGGCTGACATGGAAGACCCGGGAGCAGAGAATCTTTCCTCACCGTCTCCAGGGGAGGCTTCCTGAAAAACCCTGCATTCCCTCTGTGGGTTGATCAGGGAACCACTCTCCTACTAGCTGGGTTTTTTTTTTTTTTTTTTTTTTTTTTTTGAGATGGAGTCTTACTCTGTTGCCTAGGCTGGAGTGCAATGGCGTGATCTCAGCTCACTGCAACCTCTGCCTCCCGGGTTCAAACAATCCTCCTGTCTGAGCCTCCCGAGTAGCTGAGATTACAGGCACCTGCCATCATGCCTGGCTAATTTTTGTACGTTTGTAGAGATGGGGTTTCGCCATGTTGGCCAGGCTGGTCTCCAACTCCTGGCCTCAGGTGATCTGCCTGCCTCTGCCTCCCAAAGTGCTGGAATTACAGGCATAGGCCACTGCACCCTGCTAGAGCTGGGTTTTAACAGGAAGAGAAGAGCCAAAAATCCTCACATAGAATCAGACAGCACTTGACAGTTTCCAACCTCATCATCACTGAAGTTTAGAGCAGCCGATACCCATAAAGATGATCTCCCCATCCCCCCAAGTTACCCACTGGGCAGAGGGAGATCGACACTTAGAGACAGGAAGCAATTTCCAGAAGTCCATAGCAACCCAGTCCCAGGAATCTAGGTTTCCTGACCAGGGCATAGCAGAAAGGGTCCATTCCTTTCCTTGCTTGTACCTTCACAGAAGCTTCCTGGACAGAGCCCTGGGGTCCAGAAGACCCATTATTCATTCCCAGCTATGCTGAGACTTGCTAAGTGACCTTGGGGACTCCTTCCAGAGAATTTAAGTTCCACGAGTGCAGGAATTTTTATCTATTAGTCCTTGATGTATCTCCAGCCCTAGAACAGTGTTTGGCCCATAGTATGTGCCCAAAAATATCCATTAAATGAATGAATGTTCTGTGCATGGTGGTGCATGCCTGTAATCCCAGCAGTTTGGGAGGCTGAGGCAGGAGGATTGCTTGAGCCCAGGAGTTAGAGACCAGCTTGGACAACATAGTGAGACCCCATCTTGTAAAAATTTTTAAAAATAAAAAATGAGTGAATATCTTGATAGCCAGGATTAGAGAAGTGTCACAGTCAGAAAGACTGAAGCCTAAAGAAGACCAAGGAACCAGGGGCTTCATCCTCAGATACATGAAAGGCTAAGATTCTGTCCACAAGTATTTATAGAGGGCCCATAATGTGCTTGGTACTGAGCTAGGAACTCCCTAGATTCAGTTAAGAACAAAGTCATTACCCGCCTCAGATGCAAGGTAGGGTCTGGGGGGTGTGAGTGGCAGGGAAGGCAGCGTGCTCAGTAGAGACACTTTTCTTAGCCTGAGCTGCCCTCACATGGTCTGACAGCTCACAAGGTGGTGAGTGCAGCCGGGCTGTAGTGTTCAAGGAGGGCGCCGGCTGGCTGCCCACCTGTCAGAGGCTGCGCCAGGAGGATGCGGAAGAAGAGGTTTCTGCCTTGGCTGAGGTCACTTCCCACCCCTAGATTCCCTGCCCACACAACCCTGCAATTTTCTGACGCTGACGACTCGGATCCTATTATTTCCCGATTTTCAAGGTCCCATGATGCTGACAGCCCCAAATGCTAAGTCATCAGTCCGCCCACGCCCCTGGACCCGAAAGCAATAAAGGAGAAGTCAGCAAGGGCGAAGTCAGCAAGGGTCCTACCACCCACTGCCTCGAAAGGCCTCTGGGGGTGGTGGGCGCGCCCCTCCCCACCTCGCAGGGGCCGTGTGGGCGTCGTTCGGTCGTCGGAGTGCCGGGGACGTCGTGATGAAAACAGCGTCCCAGAGACGGCGCTGACAGAGCCGGGACACGTGACAGTCACAGCGTCACATTCTGCGGTCCACGAGTTTGGGACCGGGTTGGTCACGTGACGCGGTGGGGGCACCATGGGGTGATGTGAGATGCGGGTGCCTCAGATTACGTACAAATGACGTATTCCTACCCCTTTTGGCAACCAGATTTCCGTTGAAGATGCAACGGTTCCGGTGACGGTAGCGTGTTCTCTCATCCCGGCAGCTCCGCTTCCGCTCGGGGCGCAACAACTTCCGACTCCACCTTCCCCGCCTCGGGCGAGGAAGAGACGCGACCATATGCGCATGCCCCGAATTTATCACGGAGGGGCGGGGCTGAGGCTGCTGGAGCTGGAGGGGGGAAGAAAAGGGAATTCCAACCTGTGGAACCTTGGGGGGTCCCCGGGGTCGGCGCCTTCCCATTGACTGTGGGCGGTGCAAGGGACGGAGGCTCTGGTGGCTCGTGGGGGTGTTGGGGTCCGCAGGGGGAGGGAGGGGAGTGTCAGAGTGTGAGTGGGGTACGGGAATTCCAAGTTTGCGGGCCTCCCGGTCTGACGCCGGGGAGGGAGAGCTCAGGCCGCCATGCGGGACAGGACCCACGAGCTGAGGCAGGTGAGACGCCAGGGCAGCGGGGATGGGGACGGGCGGACGAACTGGAACGCAGGACTCCTGGTCTTCGGGGTAGGGAGGGGTGGCTGATGGCCAGGAAGGAAAGTCCCGGAAGCCTGTGGGTCCTGCGGGGTGACAGCCGCAGCGAAACAGTGGTGCCAATGACTCCGGGCCTGGCAGGGGGATGACAGCTCGGACGAAGAGGACAAGGAGCGAGTTGCGCTGGTGGTGCACCCGGGCACGGCACGGCTGGGGAGCCCGGACGAGGAGTTCTTCCAGAAGGTAAGGGGATGGAGTCTCGGCCTGGATTCGCGAGGGGGTAGGAGGACCCGAGGAGCAGCGTGGTCTGGAGTACCCCATATCTCTTTCAGCCCTCTCGGTCACCCTCCCCAGGTCCGGACAATTCGGCAGACTATTGTCAAGCTGGGGAATAAAGTCCAGGAGTTGGAGAAACAGCAGGTCACCATCCTGGCCACGCCCCTTCCTGAGGAGAGTGAGTGAAACCCCGGCTGCATAGCGCATGCTCCACCCCAGGGATTGTGGGGGTTGTAGTTTCACGCAGGTGGTGGCCAGGGTGGTTTGTTGAGGTGGGGGCTGCTGTTTGGGAGTCGTGGCCTTCTCTTATTCAGGCATGAAGCAGGAGCTGCAGAACCTGCGCGACGAGATCAAACAGCTGGGGAGGGAGATCCGCCTGCAGCTGAAGGGTGAGCTACTGGGACCTCAGGCAGATCCTTCCCTCTGATCCTGCCCTGTTGTTGGTATATCTGGGGAGTGTGTGGCCCAGAGAAGCCAGTGATATATCCAGGTCACACAGCAGGCCTGGTTCTAGCATCTCTGTCTCCTGGCCTCCAGGCCATTGTACTCTCCACAGCACAAGCCGGTCTCTCAGGTTCTTTTATTTACAATGAAACCATTTACTTACACAGTTATCGCTGCCCACTGGGCATTCTTTGGACAGGGAGATGGGGTTTTGTTAGGTGGCCTCTGCATTCCTACGGGAACTCAAGTGATGTAATGCAAAGAAAAATAAACTTACTTTCTCCTCTTGGAGGCTCAGCCTTAGTCATTTTATGATAAATTATATTTCCCTAAAAATCCTATGGAGACAAGTACCCCCAATACCCCTGTGTCTTCCCACAGCCATAGAGCCCCAGAAGGAGGAAGCTGATGAGAACTATAACTCCGTCAACACAAGAATGAGAAAAACCCAGGTGGGTTTTTTTTCTCAGAAATGAGGACATTTCAGCAAATGTTTCATGAAGTATTAGATGACAGATGTATGAAGGAAGGGCCTGCAGATGTCATGGAGTCCAATTGGATGATTTTTTCAAGTGGGGAACCTGAGCTCAGAGAGAGAAAGAACTTGCTCAAGGTCAGGAAACCAGGTGTCCTGATGCTCAGTCCGGTTATAACACCCTGCTTTATTTTCTTCCATTCAATAAGAAGTTACTTATTGACCCCAGACAAGACCTAGGCTTGACTGTGGGACACATGTTTTCTTTTCTTTTTGCCTCAGCCTCCTGAATAGCTGAGATTACAGGCGGACACCACCATGCTGAGTTAATTTTTGTATTTTTAGTAGAGACGGGGTTTCACCATGTTGGCCAGGCTGATCTCGAACTCCTGACCTCAGGTGACCTTCCTGCCTCGGCCTCCCAAAGTGCTGGAATTACAGGCATGAGCCACCGTGCCCAGCTGGGACATGTGTTTTCTAGGAGTCAAGATGAGGAGTTAGGGTTCAATAGGGGATAAAGACATTACTCACGTGGGATCTGGTGGCTAATGGCGCTGCCCAGGGAAGGAGAGTGAGAAGTCACAGATTGATTGGCAGGTTTCCTATCTATGTGACAGGGACATACTTAGTCCCACAGGTGGAATTCAAGAAGTCAGGAAGTGGAACTTCCCTGGGGCAACACTGAAGAGGAACTCCCCTGGTGTAATATCTTTTTTTTTAATTATTATTATTTTTTTGAGATGGAGTCTCTCTCTGTCGCCCAGGCTGGAGTACAGTGGCACAATCTTGGCTCACTGCAACCTCCACCTCCTTCAAGCGATAATCCTCCCTCAGCCTCACAAGTAGCTGGGATTACAGGCGTACACCACTACACCTGGCTAGTTTTTTATATTTTTGGTAGAAATGAGGCTTCACCATGTTGGCCAGGCTGGTCTTGAACTCCTGACCTCAAGTGATCCACCTGCTTTGGCCTCCCAAAGTGCTATGATTACAGGCATGAGCCACCGTGCACGGCCCCTGGGGTGATATCTTAGTAAGGAGATTTGCAGTGATCTGACTGGCCCTCTCTGTGTCCCCAGTGAGGAGGATACCAGGAGGTCAGGGTTGGAGTAGTTGAGCCCAGGGCTCAGCAAGGACCCCAGATTGAAGATGAAACAGCTTGGGCATCTTGGAAGGGTGCAGCTGGAACCAGGAGAGCAGATGTGTCTCTGGAAAAGGAACTCCAAGGAAGGAGCATATTTAAGGCCTCAGGAGAAGGGGCAAGGCAGAGCAGATACCCCAGAGCTAGTGTTTCTGGGGAAGCCTGTGGTGGTGATTGGCATGAGTGGTCAAGGGCCCATGTGGGCCTGTTGCACCTGTTTCGCCCAGGCATTATGTTCATCTCTAGGCATAGGAACTGTGGTGTAGGCAGCAAGGCTGGCATTCAGCAAGCATTCAGCAGTTACATATTGGGTGCCTACTGTGTGCTAGACCTTTTTGGAACTGTTTAGGGTACAGCAGTGAATCAATGATCCCTATCCTCATGGAACTTCCCTTCTGGTGTAGACAATCACCATAATAAATAAGTGAATTATTTAGAACATAATAAGCATTAAGGAAAAAAGAGCAGGGGAATAGGGACTGAGCATGCTGGAGGAGGGTAGAGTTGCAGTTGAAAGCAGGTGGAGGAAGCTTCATTCAGAAGGTAACATCTGAACAAAAGACTTAAAGGTGTTTGTGGGGAATGAGCATTCTAGGTAGAATGAGAAGTGAATGCAAAGGTTTAAGCTGAGAGTGTGCTTTGTCTAGGGAGGGCTGTAAGGAGACCAATGTGGATGGGTGGAGGGAGGGAATAGTAAGAGGAAGTAAGATCAGAGAGGTCATGGGAGAAGGAGAGATCATAGAGGGCTGGCCATGTACCTTGGCTCACACCTGTAATACCAGCACTTTGGAGGCTGAGGTGGGAGGATTGGTTGAGCCCAGGCGTTTGAGACCAGCCTGGGCAACATTGCGAGACCCCATCTCTCTCTTTTTTTTTTTTTTGAGACAGGGTCTCACTCTGTCACCCAGGCTGAAGTGCAGTGGTGCCATCTCTGCTCACTGCAGCGTCCACCTCCTGAGTTCAAGCCATTCTCCTGCTTCAGCCTCCCAAGTAACTGGGACTACAGGCACCCACCAATGCACCCAGCTAATTTTTGTATTTTTAGTAGAGATGGGGTTTCACCATGTTGGCCAGGCTGGTCTTGAACTCTGACCTCAGGTGATCTGCCTGCCTCAGCCTCCCAAAGTGCTGGGATTACAGGCATGAGCCACCGTGCGGGCCAACCCTGTCTCTATTAAAAATAAAAATAGGCCAAGTGCAGTGGCTCACTTGTAATCCCAGCACTTTGGGAGGCCAAGGTGGGTGGATCACCTGAGGTCAAGAGATTGAGACCATCCTGGCCAACGTGGTGAAACCCCATCACTACTAAAAATACAAAAATTAACCATGCATGGTGATGTGCACCGGTAGTCCCAGCTACTTGGGAGGCTGAGGCAAGAGAATCGCTTGAACCCAGGAGGCCAAGGTTGCGGTGAACCGAGATTGCGCCACTGCACTCCAGCCTGGGCAATAAGAACAAAACTCTGTCTCAAAAAGTAAATAATAAATAAATAAAAATAAAAAAGATCATGGAGGGCCA
The DNA here is from genome assembly GCF_001698545.2 of Rhinopithecus bieti. Classification (NCBI taxonomy): domain Eukaryota; kingdom Metazoa; phylum Chordata; class Mammalia; order Primates; family Cercopithecidae; genus Rhinopithecus; species Rhinopithecus bieti. The sequence goes on along the minus strand of NW_016802972.1, from coordinate 550,045 downwards.
CATAGACCTGCTAAGGGCTTTGGCTTTTTGTCTAAGAGAAATGGGGGAGCTTGTCAAGGTCATCACAAGGTGGTTAAGGTGGCAGACCCCGCATAAGAACTCATGCTATTTGCTCACTGTACTATGGGATTGCCGAGGCCCAGACCGGGCAGGGATCCTCCCAGGGGCACCCAGCCTATATTCTTCATCTTTAGCATGGGGTCCTGTCCCAGCAATTCGTGGAACTCATCAACAAGTGCAATTCAATGCAGTCCGAATACCGGGAGAAGAACGTGGAGCGGATCCGGAGGCAGCTGAAGATCAGTGAGTTGTGTGTGCCCAGCCTGGCCTGCAGGGGCAGGTAATCCCAACCCAGCCCTGAGCCTGGCCTTTTCCTTCACAGCCAATGCTGGGATGGTATCTGACGAGGAGCTGGAGCAGATGCTGGATAGTGGGCAGAGCGAGGTGTTTGTGTCCAATGTGAGTGGCCACAGCCAGCCCCTCTCTGCTGTGCCTCCCATCCCCTCTGAGTCCTGTCCCTTTCTTGACCTCCTGGGCTCAGGTGATCCTCCTGCCTCAGCCTCCTGAGTAGCTGGGACTAGAGGTGTGAGCCACTGCACCCCCCTTGCTATGTCCCTTTCTGATTGAGGGTACCCTGAGGCCCCTAAGGGAATTAATTAGCCGGCCTGGAGTCGCCCAACAGATTCCAGGCTGAGGGCTCCCCAGAAGTTCAACAGGAGCTTCTGACCTGCTGTCAGTCTCCCTGTGAATAGTTGCCCCACTCCTGTCCATCCCCCAGATCCTGAAGGACACACAGGTGACTCGACAGGCCTTAAATGAGATCTCCGCCCGGCACAGTGAGATCCAGCAGCTTGAACGCAGTATTCGTGAGTTGCATGATATCTTCACTTTTCTGGCTTCTGAAGTGGAGATGCAGGTGAGTGCCCTGCGCAGCCCCAGACGTGAGACCAGGCTCAGACCAAACTGCCAGCCTCCTGCCACCCTTAGATTCTCTCCCTGAGGCTTTTGTGTCTTCCAGGTTTGGCCATCCCCCCGAACTGGTGCTTATTCTTATCCTTAGCTGTACCCCGAGAATGGCGCCTGCCTCTGCTGCTACCCAGATACCCACTCCCTTCTGCATAGCACCCTGCCCTCTCTCCAAAACTTGAGCCTGCCCAGGTCTGGCCCCAGCCCCGGCTCCCCCTCCACTAACGGCATCCACCCTGATACCTCTCAGAGGTTCATTCAGAGTTGCCTTAGAGGGGCTGCCTCCTAACATCTGTACAAGGCTGGGGTGGGGGCGATGTTCCCCTGGCCCTGGTTGCGTGAGTTTAGTTGAGCTTCCAGCCCTGTCCTGGAGGAGCTGGCCTCAGTCATGCTACAACCAATGCCCTTTTGCAGCTGAAAAAGATCTGCCCTTTGCAGGAAAGAGATCTCATTCAGTAGGAGTACTGAGACCTGAGGCTGGTGGTGCCAGGAGGAGGCAGGGATAGGGAGGGCTTTGCAGCAGCTGTAGATAGGCCTGGAAGAATGGGTAAATTCAGACAGATTTGTGAAGGCACAGTTCACCATCTGTGAAAGGTATGAGCCATTTGAAGTCCTTAGCTCCAAGCTACCACTGCAGATAGAGGTCATATGGGATAAGCGAGCAGGGGACAAGGGACTACATGATAGAAGGGACCTGGAAGCCATCCCCAAGGAGTCTGAACTTTTGTCAGATCGAGTCTTGCCCTTGTCTTTGTTAGTGCAATCTTTTTTGTCCTGCCAGGAATGCTCTTCAGTCATGTGGGGTGGGGTGGGCAAAGGCATCCTTACCTCCCTGAATCACCCCATCCTCTGAGCAGGGGGAGATGATCAATCGGATTGAGAAGAACATCCTAAGCTCAGCGGACTACGTGGAACGCGGGCAGGAGCACGTCAAGACAGCCCTGGAGAACCAGAAGAAGGCGAGGAAGGTGAGCCTCCCAGGCCCGGCCTCTGCCCCAGGCACCCTGTGTGACTTCCCTGACCCCCTCCTCTCCCACAGAAGAAAGTCTTGATTGCCATCTGTGTGTCCATCACCGTCGTCCTCCTAGCAGTCATCATTGGCGTCACAGTGGTTGGATAATGTCACGCATTGTTGGTGAGATGTTGTGGGCTGCCCTCTGGCCTTCCCCAGCCCTGGCCCCAGCCCTCCCTTCTCCCTCAGACCCTGTTCTCCCTCCTTTCCTTACAGGCACTAGGAGCACCAGGGACCCAGGGCCTGGCCTTCTCTCCCAGCAGCCTGGGGGGCAGGGCAGAGCCTCCAGCCGGACCCCTTCCTCACACTGGCCCCTATGCAGAAGGGCAGACAGTTCTGGGGTTGGCAGCTGCTCATTCATGGTGGCCTCCTCCTTCAGGCCTCAATGCCTGGGGGAGGCCCGCACTGTCCTGATTGGTCGGGACACACAGTTTTGTAAAAAATTAAAAAACAAAAAAAGAGCGTAGAAAGCCCTGTGCACGTGTGTTCCTGGAAGGGCTGGCCCAAGGCTTCCGGGCATCCAACCTCCCTACCTCCTGGACGTCCCCAGGGCCAGGTCCAGCCCCTGCTGCTCAGGTCAAACTGCCATGGGTGCTGTGCCCACAGCAGGCTGGCTCTGCCTTTCTGCGCCCCCATAGGAATGGGTGGGCAGGTAGGGGTAACACCCGCATCTAGCTCTTCGCTCAGTACTGTCCCCCGGGAAAATACCACTGTGAGTATCTGTCTTGGAAATAAGGCTGACCAGGCCAGACTGGGATGCAGGCGAGATGGGGGTGTGTTGGGGGCATCAGTGGGCCTTCTTGTGGCCCAGAGGAAGAGGCACCATGAAGAACTGCCTAATTGAGGCTGTCACTTTGGATGCAATGGACAGGGATGGTCTGGTTTCAGCAGGGATGACATTGGAGTGGAATGTTAAGTGGGGAGAATCTAGTTGTGGAGAGAAGCTGGGGAAGAGGTTGCCAGGCAGAAAGCACAGGAGGCTGGGCCCTGTAACCAACAAAAGCATCATCTTTTACATAAGAGTTCAGACAGGGCATGGTGGCCCACACCAATAATCCCAGCACTTTGGGAGGCCCAGGCAGGAGGATCTCTTGAGCCCAGGAGCTTGAGACTAGCCTAGGCAGGATGATGCAACCTCTTCTCTTTAGAGAATAATAATTTTAAAAATTAGCCAGGCGTGATGGCAAGTGTTTGTCGTCCCAACTACTCCAGAGGCTGAGGTGGAAGGATCGCTTGAGCCCAGGAGATTAAGGCTGCAGTGAGCCATGGTCATCCCACTGCACTCTATCCTGGGTGACAGAGTGAGACCCTGTTTCAGTAATAGGCCGGGTGCCTGTAATCCCACCACTGTGGGAGGCTGAGGCGGGCGGATCACGAAGTCAGGAGATGGAGACCATCCTGGCTAACACGGTGAAACCCCATCTCTACTAAAAATACAAAAAAATTAGCTGGGCATAGTGGCAGGCGCCTGTAGTCCCAGCTACTCGGGAGGCTGAGGCAGGAGAATGGCATGAACCCAGGAGGTGGAGCTTGCAGCGAGCCAAGATCACGCCACTGCACTCCAGCCTGGGCGACAGTCAGACCCCATCTCAAAAATAAAATAATAATAATAATAATAGTAATCAGCAGCAGCATAGAGAGCCAGTGATCCTGGACCAGTGCACCTGGTGGCTGAGGGATACCTGGCTGAAGCAGTAAGTGGCAGCAGATAAGCCTGACCCCTAATTTCTTCCATAAGGTACCTGAGATCCAAGCCCTGACTAAATTTCTTTCTTTTTCTTTTTTTTTTGTTTTTGAGACAGAGTCTTGCTCTTTCGCCTAGGCTGGAGTGCAGTGGCCCTGTCTCAGCTCACTGCAAGCTCCGCCTCCCGGGTTCACGCCATTCGCCTGCCTCAGCATCCAGAGTAGCTGGGAGTACAAGGCGTCCGCCACCACCCGGCTAATTTTTTGTATTTTTAGTAGAGACGAGGTTTCACCATGTTAGCCAGGATGGTCTCCATCTCCTGACCTCGTGATCCACCTGCCGTGGCCTCCCAAAGTGCTGGGATTACAGGCGTGAGCCACCGCGCCTGGCCAGCCCTGACTAAATTTCTAAGGGCTCCTAGTCCTGATGCCTAATTTTTGGAGTGGACGTGGCTTCTGTTCCCCGACACCTGGTTTTAAAGGGTAAACCAGCTCCTGGCTCCTGCCTGTTTGCAGTAGGGTGGCGCCTAGCTCTGACCTCCAAGGTCTGGGGACTGCGTCGCAGCCGCCCAGTCCATCCCACTTTCAATCCTACAGGCCCCTGCTGTTGCTGCCGCTGCCGCCGCTCCTAGCTGCCCAGTCTGGCGGGCTCAGTCCCGCATTGCCATGCATGGGAGACCACCTCGCGGAAGCACTGGATGTGGCTTCGCTGATGCACGTTGGACCGGGCCCTGGACTAGGCTAGGGGAAGGGCAGGAGGGCGGAATTGGGCCCGAGGGCCGGGCCTGGCCGACCCCCGACTGCTCTGCCTCCATCCAGGCTGGCGGCCCGCAGCGCCTCCCGGTGGCCCTGGAGTGCGGGTTGTACTGTCCGAGATCACCCCCAATTGGGCGAGCTGTGCATGGGGCGTGGCCGAGGCCGTGGTTTGGCTGCAGTTGGCCAGCGGGACCTAAGTGTTGTCTCTGAAGAGCATGGGCGTTAGTCTGGAGGGTCCTGGGAGAGTGATCTCTGCCCCATCAAATGGCATTTAGGTCTAGGAAGCAGGTGTGGGCGGGCCCTTAGGGCGAGGCGCAGACATACCCCGAAGTGGTTGGATTGTAGACCCCAGTGGGCTGGATCCAACCCCCAAAAGACACTAGAAGGCTGTGTGGCTGAGGAGGGTCTGGCAGGTCCAGTGTTTCGTGGGCTTTACAGGAAGGAGCTCCACCTTCTCGAGTGTGCAGATGCGATCTAGGTGTGTCCACCCGATGGGAGTTGTGGGGCCGGGTGGATGCTGCCCCAGTACAAAGCTGATTTGGACCTAGGGCCTCTGGACTGATTCTCAGCTTGCATCTCCAGCAAACTCCTGTCCCGTTGGCTGCCTTCATCTACTCTCTCACCTCTCTGCCTTCAGAGTAAAATTGCAAGATCTGTGGTGCTTACTGGGATTTGATAGAGTCTCTCGGCATGCACTGTCTATGCAGTGGGGGTCCACGTGCAGCGGGGATCCATGTGCAGTGTGTGCCTCTTCTTAGCCATGCTGGACAGCACCACCCCTGAAAAGCAGCTCCCCTGTTTACCCAGAAAGCCATCCAGAACCTCCTGGAAAAGGTGACCTGATAGCCAAGTGTCCTCGGATGACAGGCTCAATCCTTTGAACTTTTCCTGTGGGCTGTCAGGACCCATAGAAGGTCTTTGAGCAGGTGAGTTTGGAGCAGACCTGGTAGGCAAGCGAACAGGTGGATGCATGCACTGGAGATTCCATGGGCTCCCCTGTGGACATCTCTTCCCTTTGGGAAACTGCCCTGAGTGAGGGTCTAAGGGCAGGGTTTGCATTGAAATCCTAGCTTTGCTGCTGTCAGCCCAACTTTTAGGCAACAGGGTCTTGGTTAGATGTGACATTTCCAAGTCCATCTTGTATCACAGCCTATCAGCTGCAGCCCACTCATTCAATCTATTGTGGTTCAAGTTCCCAAGAAAAGGAATCGGTCTGGTCTACTCTCCAGGCCAGATTACATTTACTTGCCTAGAAATTGTCTGCCCTTAACTCAAGACTTTGCACTGTGGTTCGCATTTGTAATCCCAACACTTTGGGATGCCAAAGCAGGAGTAGTGCTTGAGCCCAGGAGTTAAAGACCAGCCAGGGAAATATAACAAGACCCTATCTCTACAAAAATTAAAATTAGGTTGGGTGCAGTGGCTCATGCCTGTAATCCCAGCACTTTGGGAGGCCGAGGCGGGTGGATCATCTGATGTCAGGAGTTCAAGACCAGCCTGACCAACATGGTGAAACCCCATCTCTACTAAATACAAAAAGTTAGCTGGATATGGTGGCGCAGGACTGTAATCCTACTTGGGAGGCTGAGGCAGGATAATCACTCAAACCCGGGAGGCGGAGGTTGCAGTGAGCCAAGATTGCCCCACTGCAGTCCAACCTGGGCAACAAGAGCCAAACTCCCTCTCAAAAAAAAAAAAAAATTAAAATTAAAATTAGCCAGGTGCATGCCAGTGGTGCGTGCTTGTGGTCCCAGCTACTTGGGAGGCTGAGGTGGGAGGATTGCTTGGGCCTGGGATTGAAACCACAGTGAGTCAACATTGCACCACTGCACTCCAGCCTGGACAACACAGTAAGACCCTGTCTCAAAAAAAAAAAAAAAGAAAAGAAAAAAGACTTTGCCCTTGAGTCAAGACTTTACCCTTGGCTAAGATGGATACAGGAGGTGACATGGTACAAAATGCTGCAGCAGAGCGTGTGTATGTGCTGGAGGAGGAGTGGACTAGGCCAGTGATTGACATCTCCGTTCCAGATATTTACTTACCTTCCCTGCTGGGCCCCTCCATATAGGAGCATTACACGCTCATTCCCTGCTTACAATAGGCTTGGCTATAGGACTTGCTTTGGCCAGTGGAATATGAGTAGGAAGGCAAAGTATTGACTGGGCACAGTGGCTCACACCTGTAATCCCAGCACTTTGGGAGGATGAGGCAGGTGGATCACCTGAGGTCAAGAGTTCGAGACCAGTCTGGCCAACATGGTGAACCCCTATCTCTACTAAAAGTACAAAATTAGCCAGGCATGGTGGCACAGACCTGTAATCCCAGCTGCTAGGAAGGCTGAGGCAGGAGAATCATTGGAACCCCAGAAGGCGGAGGTTGCATGAGCCCAGATCATGCTATTGCTTTCCAGCCTGGACAAAAAGTGAAACTCCATCTCAAAAAAAAAAAAAAAAAGGTAAAGTATCACTTCCACATAGAAGCTTTAGGCATCACTGAGTACTCTAGCAACTTCCCTTCTCTTCTCCCTCTGCTCAGGCTCATAAACCTGGCAGTTTCCAGATCTAGACTTCTCTTTCAGCCTGCAACCCAGAATGACAATTATGTGAAGCTGGGCTACAGCCTACCTGTAAAATGATAAGGAATTTAAGAAATAAATCTCTCTTGGCCAGGCGCGGTGGCTCAAGCCTGTAATCCCAGCACTTTGGGAGGCCGAGACGGGCGGATCACGAGGTCAGGAGATCGAGACCATCCTGGCTAACATGGTGAAACCCCGTCTCTACTAAAAAATACAAAAAACTAGCCGGGCGACGTGGCGGGCGCCTGTAGTCCCAGCTGCTTGGGAGGCTGAGGCAGGAGAATGGTGTATACCCAGGAGGCGGAGCTTGCAGTGAGCTGAGACCTGGCCACTGCACTCCAGCCTGGGTGGCAGAGCGAGACTCCGTCTCAAAAACAAACAAACAAACAAAAAAAAAAAAACAGAAAAACTAGCCAGGCGAGGTGGCGGGCGCCTGTAGTCCCAGCTACTCGGGAGGCTGAGGCAGGAGAATGGCGTAAACCCGGGAGGCGGAGCTTGCAGTGAGCTGAGATCCGGCCACTGCACTCCAGTCCGGGCGAGAGAGCGAGACTCCGCCTCAAAAAAAAAAAAAAAAAAAAAGAAAGAAAGAAAGAAAGAAATCTCTCTTGCTGTGAGCCATTGATATATGGAGGTTGTTTGTTAGCACATCTGAATGTTTAAACAAACTGTTACAGAATTAGTACCCAGAAGTGGTGTGCTACAACAATAAAAAACAAGCCTAGGCCAGGCATGGTGGCTCACACCTGTAATCTCAGCATTTTGGGAGGCCAAGGCAGGTGGGTCACCTAAGGTTAGGAGTTTGAAACCAGCCTGGCCAACATGACAAAACCCTGTCTCTACTAAAAATACAAAAAAAAAAAAAAAAAAAATTAGCTAGGCATGGTGATAGGTGCCTGTAATCCCAGCTAGAGGCTGAGGTAGGAGAATCACTTGGACCCAGGAGGCAGAGGTTGCAGTAAGCCAAGACTGCGCCACTGTACTCCAGCCTGGATGATGGAGTGAGACTCCATCTCAAAAAATTAAAAGGTAAAAATAAAATATTAAAAATTAGCCGGGTGTGGTGCCATGTACCTGTAGTCCCAGCTACTTGGGAGGCTGAGATGGGAGGATCGCTTGAGTCCAGGAGGCAAAGGTTGCAGTGAGCCAAGATTGCGCCTCTGCACTCCAGCCTGGATCAAAAAAAAAAAAAAAAAAAAAAAAAACCCAGCCAGGCACGGTGGCTCGTGCCTGTAATCCCAGCACTTTGGGAGGCCGAGGTGGATGGATCACCTGAGGTCAGGATTTTGAGACCAGCCTGGCAAACATGGTGAAACCCTGTCTCCACTAAAAATACAAAAATTAGCCGGGAGTGGTAGCGTGCCCCTGTAATCCCAGCTACTCAGGAGGCTGAGGCTGGAGAATCTCTTGAACCTCTGATGCGGAGGTTGCCGTGAGCCAAGATTGAGCCATTGCACTCCAGCCTGGGCGACAGAGCAAGCCTCTGTCTCAAAAAAAAAAAAAAAAAAAAAAAGGCCTAAACTATGTAAACTATGTGACATTGAAGTTGAGCTGGACAGTGGCTGGTAAGGGAACTGTCATTGGAAGTTGGAAAGATGGTGACATGTGTTATGCAATGGTGAAGGGTTTGGTTAAACTGTAAGCTTATAACCAAATGGGCTTTAGGCTTTAGGTAAAGAACTGGGGAAAGGGAATATTAGTAACATGCTGTTGCTGCTGTTGCATGCATTTGAGGAGTTACTGGAAGAAAGAGATGACTCAGAAATTAATTGGTCAGTTTTTAAGCAGAAATGGAAAAGAATATAGAAACTTGAGACAAGTGATCCACATTTTTAACCAGTAAAAGATACAACTGAGAAAGTCCTTGAGCCACAAGGTTTTTGTTTTGTTTTTTGAGACACAGTCCTGCTTTTGTTTCCAAGGCCAGCTTCTGGGTTCAAGCCTTTCTCCTGACTCAGTCTCCCGAGTAGCTGGGATTACAGGCGTGCACCACCATGCCCAGCTGATTTTTGTGTTTTCAGTAGAGATGGGTTTCACCATGTTGGCCAGGCTGGTCTTGAACTTCTGACCTCAAGTGATCCTCCCACCTCGGCCTCCCAAAGTGCTGTGATTACGGGTGTGAGCCACTGCCACTGGTTGAGCTACAAAGTTTGATTAAAAGTTATCTTTGTGGAAAGGGCCATATCAACTATGTGGCTATTATGCCCTTTGTAAAAATCTCCAAACTCATCAAAGTGGTTCCCAATAAATCCTCTCAGCTAGTCAAGATGATTCAGAGAAAAGAGGTTAAGAGTGTAGCTCACCTTGGCCAGGCGCGGTGGCTCACGCCTGTAATTCCAGCACTTTGGGAGGCTGAGGTGGGCGGATCACCTGAGGTCGGGAGTTCGAGACTAGCCTAACCAACATGGAGAAACCCCATCTCTACTAAAAATACAAAATTAGCCAGGCATGGTGGCACATGTCTGTAATCCCAGCTACTTGTGAGGCTGAGGCAGGAGAATTGCTTGAACATGGGAGGCAGAGGTTGCAGTGAGCCAAGATCACGCCATGGCACTCCAGCCTGGGCAACAACAGTGAAACTCCATCTCAAAAAAAAAAGAATGTAGCTTACCTGAGAGAGTCAGTAGGCTCAACTACAGTTAAGTCTAACGTCATGGTTATGTCTGAAAAGAATTATGGGTGGCTGGGCACGGTGGCTCACGCCTGTAATCCCAGCACTTTGAGAGGCCGAGGCGGGTGGATCATGAGGTCAGGAGATTGAGACCATCCTAGCTAACACGGCGCAACCCCATCTTTACTAAAAATACAAAAAATTAGCTGGATGTGGTGGCGGGCGCCTGCAGTCCCAGCTTCTCATAAGGCTGAGGCAGGAGAATGGCGTGAACCCAGGAGGCGGCGGAGCTTGCAGTAAGCAGAGGTCGTGCCACTGCACTCCAGCCTGGGCGACAGAGCAAGACTCGGTCTCAGAAAAAAAAAAAAAAAAAAAAAAAATTATGGGTATGCTGTTGACCCACGGATCTGAATGGAGTAAAATACATAAGTTCAGTTTTGGAGGGAATTGCCCTGCTTCCGCTGCCTAACACCCCCTCACCCTGACAGAAAGCCACCAGGTTAAATTTTGACCGTGAGTGTTCAAGACTTAGTATGACTTTTAGGTCCGCAAATTTCTTTCTTTTTTTTTTTTTTGAGATTGGGTCTCACTCTGTCACCCAGCCTGGAGTGCAGTGATGCAACCACAGCTCGCTATAACCTCGAACTTCTGGTCTCGCATGATCCTCCTGCCTCAGCCTCCCAAGTAGCTGGGACTGCAGGCCCATGCCACCCCAGCAGGCTAATTTTTGTTTTTTGGGTCTTTTTGAAACAAAATCTCATTCTCATCCAGGCTGAAGTACAGTGGCATGATCTTGGCTCACTGCAACCTTCACTTCCTGGGCTTGAGTGATCCACCTACCTCAGCCTTCCAAGTAGCTGGGACTACAGGTGTGTGCCACCATGCCCGGCTAATTTTTGTATTTTTTTGGTAGAGACAGAGTCTTGCTATGTTGCCCAGGCTGGTCTCGAACTCCTGAGCTCAAGCGATTCACCTGTCTTGGCCTCCCAAAGTCCTGGCATTATAGGCATGTGGTGTACCACCATGCCCAGCCTATTTTGGTTTTGTTTGTTTTGTTTTGAGATGAAGTCTTGCTCTGTCACTCCAGCTGGAGTGCAGTGGCACAATCAAGCCTCACCACAGCCTCCAACTCTGGGGCTCCAGTGATCCTCTCTGAGTAGCTGGGACTACAGGTGTGCACCACCATGCCTGGCTAATTTTTCTATTTTTTGTAGACAGGGTTTCAGCCTGTTGCCCAAGCTGGTCTTGAATTTCTGGTCTTAAGGAGTTCTCCCTCCTTGGCTTCCCAAAGTGATGGAATTACAGGTGTGAGCCACCATGCTCAGCCTAATTTTTGTATTTCAGGATTTTATTTTTTATTTTTTTGGTAGAGATGGGGGTCTTGGTATGTTGCCCAGGCTGGCCTCAAGCGATCCTGGCCTCAAGTGATACTCCTGCCTCAGCCTCTCAAAGTGCTGTGATTACAGGTGTGAGCCACCATGCCCGGCCTGGGTCTCCATATTTATTTATTTATTTATTTATGTTTTCTTTTCTTTTGAGACGGAGTCTTGCTCTGTCGCCCAGGCTGGAGTGCAGTGGCATGATCTTGGTTCACTGCAAGCTCCACCTGCCAGGTTCACGCCATTCTCCTGCCTCAGCCTCCTGAGTAGCTGGGACTACAGGCACCCGCCACCACGCCTGGTTAATTTTTTTGTGTATTTTTAGTAGAGACGGGGTTTTACCATGTTCGCCAGGATGGTCTCAATCTCTTGACCTCGTGATCCGCCCACCTCGGCCTCCCAAAGTGCTGGGATTATAGGCGTGAGCCACCGCACCCGGCCATGGGTCTCCAAATTTCTATGGGCATGAAGGAGACTGAGAAAGCTACTCTACTTCAGAAAGACATAACCTCCAGTGTTCTCTCAATTGTGGCCAAGGAGAATAAGTGGAAAAGGGTGGTTCACTCTAAGGGCAGAGCCAAGAATGTGGTGAAGAATGAACTGGGGAACTCTTCCCACTCCCAGGGAAAGGTGGGGTTCTTCTCAACATCTGCCTAACAGCACTTTAGACTTACTGGGGACCAGAGCCTGCCGTGTGTCTCCCGTCCTTCCTTCTTCTTCTTCTTTTTTTTTTTTTTTTGAGACAGAGTTTCACTCTTGTTGCCCAGGTTGGAGTGCAATGGCACTATCTCGGCTCACTGCAACCTCTGCCTCCTGGGTTCCAGCGATTCTCCTGTCTCAGCTTCCTAAATAGCTGGGACTACAGGCGCCCGCCACCACGCCTGGCTGATTTTTTGTATTTTTAGTAGAGACTGGGTTTCACTATGTTGGCCAGGCTGGTCTCGAACTGCTGACCTCGTGATCTGCCACCCTCAGCCTCCCAAAGTGCTAGAATTACAGACATGAACCACCGTGCCTGGCGAATTTTTGTATTTTTAGTAGAGACAGGTTTTCACCATGTTGGCCAGGGTGTCTCAAACTCCTGACCTCAGGTGATCCACTGGCCTTGGCCTCCCAAAGTGCTGGGATTACAAGCATGAGCCTCTGTGCCAGGCCCCGTCACTCCTTCTGAACAGGAGTGTGCTCTGCCGTTCTCCTGTCCTTGTTCTGCTTTGTATGTTGGATGTGTGCATGTATATGTGTGTGTGTGTGTGTGTAGAAATGGGGCAGAGATAACTTGTCTCTGTCTCTCTCTTATTTTGTAGCTCATAGGTCTCTGAATCAAGAGAAGCCGCATCTGGACCTGATATAGAAGAGACTATTAGAGATCCTGGGCTTGAGGCTGATTCCATGTCAAATGGGTCACTTAGGTGGTCTCCCTTCGGAAGGGGATGCATTTTTTTTGCATATGGAAGAAAATGCAAAGGCAGTATTTGTAAGGAAGAGGGCAGACGGGGGAAGATTTTATAATTGTTCAAAAACATTCACTGGGTTGGGTGCGGTGGCTCATGCCTACAATCCCAGTGCTTTGGGAGGGTGAGGCAGGAGGATCACTTGAGGCCAGGAGTTTGAGACCAGCATGGGCGACATAGTGAGACCCTATCTCTAGAAAAAATAAAACAATAAAAAAAATTAGCTGGGCGTGGTGGTGCTTGCCTGTAGTTGTAGCTACTTAGGAGGCTGAGGTGGGAGGATCGCCTAAGCTCAGGAGGTAGAGGCTGCAGTGAGTTATGATTGCACCATGCACCCATGCACTCCAGCCTGGGCAACACAAGACACTGACTCTAAACAACCAACAAAACAAAATCACACGTATTCACTGGCCCTCTCTTTGGGGACCTGCTATATGTTAGGCAGGGACTTAGACCCAACAGGGTGGTACCACCTGACATGGCAGGCCCCTTGTTGGGACTTTACCCGCTGGGACTTCCTGCTAGGACTTTTCAGCACGTGAAAAGCACCCTGAGCCCGCCAAAACTCCCAGCTCTGCGCAAACTCCTGGACACGTTATTCCTCAGAAATCGAAACCTAATTCAGGAAACCGAAACCTACAGACCCCGCCTACCTCGCCCTATAAAAGGCCCCTGATACCTGCCCTGTGCGCGACTTCCTCGGCCCTCCTCCTAGGGCACCGGTGAACCTCGCTCACGAGCCCAATAAAGGCTACCTCTGTTCTCATCTGCCTCATGTCTTCTTGCTCGGCTCCCCATTACATTGCATTGGTGCCAAAACCCGGTAGGAGACCCTTCCCCAGACCCCTGCTGGTTCGGGCAGGCTTTCCTCTCCCTGAGCCAGGACCTCCTCTCCGAGCTGGGAGCTGTTTCACCAAATCCAAGACTCAGTTCGATCACTGCTGGGTAAGCTTTCCCCATCCTGCAGGCTCTGGAAGTCCATGCCCAAAAACGCGGCTGCGTCAGGGCTTCCCCCGGCCATCACTTGTGACCTCGGCACTGGGGACTAGGAGACGTCTGACCTCCCCAGAAGCCGCCATACCCTGCACTCCACATGGCAGTGGGAGGAGGCTCCTGTTGCCTCCGGACTGTCTGCCTCAGGATCATGGGGGCTGCCCAGTCCAAACTAGACCCAAAATCCCCTCTAGGGTGCCTCTTGGCTAATTTCCAGACTAGGTCTCAGCCAAGACCTAAAACTAAAGCGGCTTATTTTCTTCTGCACAGTGGCGTGGCCGCAGTATAAATTAGATAATCAGTCTCAGTGGCCTGCAGAAGGCACTCTAGACTTTAACATCCTCATTGATCTGACCAACTTCTGCAAGAGACTAGGCAAATGGTCTGAGGTACCCTACGTTCAGGCCTTTTGGGACTTGCGCTCCCGCCCAGACCTCTGTGCCCAATGTTTGCTGGCCCAGGTCTTGCTCGCAAAATCTACTCCCTCAAGCAAGGAGAAGGACGATTCCTCCTCTTTCTCTGAGCCCCCTGATACTCTTTCCCTGCCCCTCCTTTGGTCCCCCGCTCAACCTCCCCCTTACTCTGACCCGTCATCGTCTCCGTCCTCGTTGGTGCCACCCCTTCCCTCTACTCCTCCTGTGTCCCCACCAAACCTGATGGATCCTGTCTCTCCTACCTCCTCCACCTCCTCGCCTGTCTCAGCCCATACTTGCGGGAAGTGGCAGGCGCCAAAGGAGTGGTCTGGGTCCATGTGCTGTTTCTGTGGGCAGACCTGTCTAAGATTGAAGAGCGTGTAGGCTCTTTCTTGGCCAACCCCACTCTGTATATCAAAGAGTTCAGATACCTATGCCAGGCATATGACCTCACCTGGCATGATCTCCATGTCGTTATGACCTCAACCCTGTCCCCTGAGAAAGAGGAGCATATCCTAGTGGCAGTCAGGCAGCATGCTGACCAGGTTCATTTAACTGACCCCGCCATGCCAGTTGGCACTGAGGCGGTGCCCTCGGCCGAGCCTGGCTAGGACTACCAGGTTGGGCAGGCAGGCCGCCACCACTGAGACATGATGGTCCAGTGCCTTCTTGCCGGCATGCAGGCAGCCTCCAATAAGTCAGTCAACTTTGATAAATTAAAGGAGGTAATCCACGGCTCAAATGAAAATCCGGCTGTTTTTCTTAACCGACTGACTGAGGCACTCATTCAGTACACCCGCCTTGACCCTGCCTCCCCCGCAGGAGGAACCGTCTTGGCTACGTACTTTATTTCTCAGTCGGCTCCAGATATCTGGAAAAATTTAAAAAGGTGGAGGACGGCCCTCAAACTCCCATCTAGGATTTAGTCAAACTGGCCTTCAAGGTCTACAACTCCAGGGAGGAAGCAGCTGAGGCCCAGCGACAGGCCAGGCTAAAACAGAAGGTACAACTCCAATCCCTGGCCTTGATAGCAGCCCTGAGGCCGGCCGGCTCCAGGAGCTCTCAGAGAGGAGGTACTCCCCGAGCACCACCTGGTGCCTGCTTCAGGTGTGGCAACGAAGGCCACTGGGCCAAGCAGTGCCCCAACCCTAAGGAGCCAACTCGCCCCTGTCCGAGCTGTGGGCAGATGGGCCACTGGAAATCAGACTGGCCCAACCTGAGGACGGTCGCTATGCCTCCACATGACGACCCTCCTCCCGGTACTAGAGGCGTCTTCCAGCTCCTCGACACTGACGAAGATTGAAGAGGCCCAGACTCGGGAACCCCTCTTACTCTCGCCGAGCCCAAGGTTATGCTCCAGGTAGTAGGTAAGTCCATATCGTTTCTTATGGACACAGGGGCTACCTACTCTGTTTTGCCTTCCTTCAGGGGCCCCAGCCATCCCTCCGCTGTCAGGGTCATGGGAATTAATGGCACTCCCTCCGCCTACCGCCAGACTCCTCCTCTGTCTTACCACCCGGATGGCTCCCTCTTCTCGCACTCATTTCTTATCATTCCTTCATGCCCAGTCCCCTTGTTAGGACGAGACCTCCTCTCCAAGTTAGGGGCCTCAGTTCACTTCCGGCCCAACCCCTCCCCGCACCTCATGCTCCTCTTTCCCCTCCTCTCACCTGATAAACCCCACCAGGCTGACACCCCACTCCTATTTCCGGTCCCCAGTAACCCTAAGGTGTGGGACACCTCCACCCCAATCATTGCCCAGCACCATACTCCAGTCCGCATCGAGCTGAAGGACCCCTCCAAGTTTCCCTCTAGACCCCAGTTCCCTATCTCCCTTGAGCACCAACAGGGACTAAAACCCATCATCATGTGCCTGCTCCAGCAGCATATTCTAGTCCCTGCCAACTCACCATGCAATACTCCTATCCTGCCTGTACAGAAAAGCTCTGGGGCCTACCGCCTCGTGCAGGATCTACGTCTCATCAATGAGGCAGTAGTCCCCACCTTTCCAGTTGTTCCTAACCCATATACACTTCTCTCGCGCATTCCCCCTGATACCACTCATTTTACGGTCCTTGACCTAAAGGATGCCTTCTTCACCATTCCCCTACATCCCGACTGATACTTTCTGTTTGCCTTTACATGGGAAGATCCAGACACTTATATTTCTTCCCAGCTGACTTGGACTGTTTTGCCTCAAGGGTTCTGAGATAGCCCCCATTTTTTCGGACAGGCACTGGCACGGGATGTTGTCCTCTGTCCCCTTACCCACTGCACACTATTGCAATATGTAAATGACTTATTACTATGTAGTCCCTCCTGGGAGAGCTCCCTTGCAGATACTGCTACACTTTTAAATTTTCTTGGCGACCGAGGTTATCGGGTTACCCCGGCCAAGGCTCAGCTTTGCACCCCTTCTGTCGCCTACCTAGGCATACTCCTCACACCCACTACAAAAAGCCTCACGGCAGATAGAATAAGCCTCATTGAAACTCTCCAGCCTCCTCAGGATGCAGAAGAGATCTTGTCCTTCCTAGGACTGGTAGGGTATTTCAGGCATTGGATTCCCAACTTCAGGGTCCTAGCCAAGCCCCTCTACCAGGCTGCCAAAGAAGCGCCCACCAGACTGCTCTCTGACCCCTCATTGGTTGCCAACTCTTTCAAGAAGCTTCAGGACTGTCTCCTTTCTGCCCCTGCTCTCTCTCTCCCCAACCCGCTTCGGCCTTTTCATCTATTCACCGAGGAGCACCAAAAGGTAGCTACTGGCCTCCTAGCCCAGCCGGTTGGATCCACATACCAGGCTGTGGCCTATCTCTCCAAGCAGTTAGACCCCACGGTCCAGGGCTGGCAACCTTGTCTGCGAGCCCTGGCAGCTGCCACAGAACTTAACCAAGGAGGCCCTCAAGCTCACCCTAGGACATTCTCTTACTGTCTACTCTTCTCACCAACTGTCAGATCTCATCACACACAAGTGTCTCAGCCACCTCACCCTGTCGTGGCTTCAACAGTTCCACCTGCTATTCATTGAAAACCCTCACATCGGCCGGGCGCGGTGGCTCACGCCTGTAATCCCAGCACTTTGGGAGGCTGAGACGGGCGGATCACGAGGTCAGGAGATCAAGACCATCCTGGCTAACACAGTGAAACCCCGTCTCTACTAAAAAAAATACAAAAAACTAGCCGGGCGAGGTGGCGGGCGCCTGTAGTCCCAGCTACTCGGGAGGCTGAGGCAGGANCTTATAAAGAGGCTGCTTGATGTTCTCCAGGCCCCCAAGGAGGTAGCCATCATCCACTGTAAAAGCCACCAGCATTCTAAGGACCCTGTGTCACAGGTAACAACCTAGATGATTCCACCGCACAGGCCACCGCCCTCACTTCTTCCCCTACCCCAGCGCCTTTACTCTTTCTTTCCCCCACATATTCCCCCGACTACTCTCCCCAGGAACTTCAAACCCTGATGGCCCACCCCAGTGCTACCCAGAGCGAGGATAGGTGGGTGTTCATTGACAGCTGAGTAGCGCTCCCTCAGACTCAGGCAGTGCATATATTGACCGACATACACCGCTCTCTCCACATAGGGCCTAAGGCTATGTATAACTTCCTGGAACCCATCCTTCACCTCCCCTCACTGCAGGCCCAAATTAGGAAGGTACATCAGCAATGTGCCACCTGTTCAGCCGTTAACCCCAAGGTAGGCTCAGGCACCCAGGGCCCACTCATCAGCTAAGGGGCCACTAGCCAGGGGAAGATTGACAACTTGATTTTACCCACATGCCCCGCCATAAAAAATTCCACTACCTGCTGACCCTGGTTGACACCTTCTCAGGATGGATCGAGGCTTTCCCAACCACCTGAGAAACTGCAGAGGTCGTGGCAACCACTCTCCTAGAGCACATCATCCCCAGGTTTGGTCTCCCCCGGACCATCCAATCAGACAATGGTCCGGCCTTCATTTCTAAACTCACCCAGCAGGTGGTGGTTGCACTCCAGATTACCTGGAAGCTCCACATTCCCTACCATCCACAGTCATCTGGAAAGGTAGAACGCGCAAACAGTCTCCTTAAACTGCATCTAACCAAGCTCACTCTAGAAACCTGCCTCTCGTGGGTGACTCTCCTTCCCTTGGCTCTCACTCGTCTTAGGGCAGCTTGCGGGCCCCCACAGGGCTCAGCCCTTTTGAGCTGCTGTACGGATGCCCATTCCTCTTCCAGGAGCTGCCAGCCCTCTCCCCTCCCTTAGGCTCCTACCTCCCTTACTTAACCCTCCTTCGCGAGCTTCTGAGAAAACACGTGGACCGGTGTCTCCCTGCACCCGCTTTCCCAACCCTTCAGAATCCCGCCGTCATAGCACCTGGAGACCTGGTCCTGGTCAAGCAGCTGCAACCCCGAGCCTTATCTCCACGGTGGGAAGGACCATACACCGTAATCCTCACCACTCCCACCGCTGCCAAGCTCCTTGGTCTTCCCTCCTGGTATCACCTGTCCCAGCTGAAAAAGGCGCCCACCCAACATGATTCCAATTGGACCACTCAGGTTGTTACCCCTACCAAGTTACGACTCATGCACGCAGGTAACGACCCTCTGCCTAACCTTCCTCGGCCACCTAGTCCTCCCGAGTCTAGGTGAGACTTCTGCCCAAACTCCCCCCACTAATCCATTCTGGTGGAGGTTCTACCTTTCCGAGACCTGGACCCAGGGAAATCACATGAGCTCCCTCACCGTAGCCACAGTAGACTGCCAACCCCAGGGGTGCCAAAGCCAAGTAACCTTTAATTTCTCCTCCTTCAACAGTGTGCCCCGTACTTGGCGGCATCTGGCCATTTGTTTCACATATGATCAGACATACAATGCCTGTCAGTCTACTTGGGTTGAAACCAATGGAGGCTGCCCTTACTGCTACTGCAACATTCACTTGGCCATACAGGACACCAAAGAAACCCTCTGGCAGCAGCCCACTTCCTCTGTGCGGCTGACTACGAACCTCAAGTCTACCTTTTTCCTCACCATCCCTGACCCTTGGGACTCGAGGTGGGCATCGGGTTGCGACCTGCCTTTACCGAGGGCACAGTGAGTCTTATCCCGTGGCCCGACTCAGGATCTTTAAGGCCTACATCAGGGTCGTAAGCAGCCTTGTCAGCCTGGCTTCTGAAATCAGACAACAGGAGGAAGCCATCTCAGCTCTAGCTGATCCAGGCAGCAAGCCCCAGGACAGCAGCAACCCTTTTTCCTGGCTAACCTTAGTCAGGGAAGGGGCTCAAGTGGTACACATGGCCGGGGTACACAACATCTCTCGCTGTTTCCTGTGTGCAGACTTGAATAAGCCCCCACTGGTTGCGGTACCCTTACCCAGCCCTTTTAACTCTAACCTAACCCTCTCCTCCCCCCTCCACGGCCGGACCCCAGGAGAAGTCCCCTTGTTTCAAGACCCGCTTAGGCAACAATTCCCCTTTTGCTACTCCACACCCAATGCTTCCTGGTGCAACCAGACAGGATCTGCACCTCTAAATCTAACCACCCCTCCAGGTGGGTATTTTTGGTGCAATTCCACCCTGTCAAAAACCCTCCACGCCCCCAACACTGCCCTATGCGTTCCCATCTCCCTAGTCCCCAGCCTCACCCTGTACAGTGAGGCAGAGCTATCCTCCCTCCTGCCCTCTGCCCTCCCCCACCAGGCAAGGGCAGTATTCCTTCCATTGATGATCGGGGTCTCTTTAGCCTCATCCCTCGTAGCCTCCGGCCTAGGAACTGGAGCCCTAACTCATTCTGTCCAGGCCTCTCAGGACCTTTCAGCCCGATTACAGGTAGCAATCAAAGCTTCTGCAGAGTCCTTGGCTTCCCTCCAACGGCAGATCACCTCAGTCGCCCAGGTGGCAGCCCAGAACCGTCAGGCACTCGACCTCTTTACAGCCGATAAGGGCGGCACCTGCATGTTCTCAATGAAGAATGTTGCTACTACATCAATGAATCAGGACTAGTAGAAACCAATCTCCTCACTCTAGAAAAGATTCGGGAAGGGCTCCACCAGAGAAACCTCAGATTGGGGCCCTCATTTGGGTGGTGGCAGTTGTCGATAGCCGTTTGGGTCCTACCCTTTCTTTCTTTCTTTTTTTTTTTTTGAGATGGAGTCTTGCTCTGTCGCCCAGGCTGGAGTGCAGTGGCCAGATCTCAGCTCACTGCAAGCTCCGCCTCCCGGGTTTAAGCCATTCTTCTGCCTCAGCCTCTGGAGTAGCTGGGACCACAGGCGCCTGCCACCTCGCCCAGCTAGTTTTTTGTATTTTTAGTAGAGACGGGGTTTCACCATGTTAGCCAGGATAGTCTCGATCTCCTGACCTCGTGATCCGCCCGTCTCGGCCTCCCAAAGTGCTGGGATTACAGGCTTGAGCCACCGCGCCCGGTCGGGTCCTACCCTTTCTAAGCCCCTTACTAATCATTGGCTTCTTGCCACTTATAGCTCCCTGTATCCTCCGCTTTGTCCAGGACCGCATAAAGGAAGTCTCCCGGGTCACTGTCAATCAGATGCTACTCCACCCCTATACCTGAGTTCCGACCTCCGAAGAACCCCACAATGACCTATACCAGCAGGAAGCAGCCAGATAAACACGTCGCCCCTTTTTCTTATTAGAAAGAGGTCGGAATGTTAGGTAGGGACCTAGACCCAACATGGCGGTACCACCTGACTTGGCGGGCCCCTTGTCGGGACTTTACCCACTGGGACTTCTTGCTAGGACTTTTCAGCGCGCGAAAAGCACCCTGAGCCCGCCAAAACTCCCCGCTCTGCGCAAACTCCTGGACACCTCATTCCTCAGAAACAGAAACCTACAGACCCCGCCTACCTCGCCCTATAAAAGGCTCTGATACCTGCCCTGCGCGCGATTTCCTCAGCCCTCCTCCTAGGGGACCAGTGAACCTCGCCCGCTAGCCAATAAAGGCTACCTCTGTTCTCATCTGCCTCGTGTCTTCTTGCTTGGCTCCCCATTACATTACACTATATAGAATGGTTTTATGTCCCCAGTTCACTGACATCAGGTTTGGCTATGTGGCTTGCTTTAGACCATGAACTTTGAGTGGAAATGACATGTGCCACTTCCACGAGGAAGCTTTAAGAGTCGTCATGGGGTCTGCTACCTTTCCTCTCTTCTGTGTCTGGAGACGAAAAGTTTCAGCTTGAGGCTTTTCCTTCAGACTGGGCTCTGGAATGAAGATAGCATAGAACAGAGCGGTACCACGGAAGACATGGATGTGAGTGAGAAATCAACGTGGTGTTGTGAGTCCCTGAGAGGTGGAGGTTGCTGTTACTGCAGCCTAACTGGATCCCAGCTGATAGATGCAGCCTCCCTGTGGGTTGCGGATGCTCCTCTGTTCAGGTATCCTTTCCCATCACCATGACAACTGACACACCATAATGAGCTATGCTGATGTTAGGAAGTCTCCGCCTTTGCCCCTCTTCAGAGTTCTTCACCCTCAGGTCCTAACCAGTGAGCCTATTTTTTTTTTGAGATGGAGTCTTGTTCTGTCGCCAGGCTGGAGGGCAGTAGTACGATCTCGGCTCACTGCAACCTCTGCCTCCTGGGTTTAAGCAAATATCGTGCTTCAGCCTCCTGAGAAGGTCTCGAACTCCTCACCTCTGGCCATCCTCCTGCTTTGGCCTCCTAAAGTGCTGGGATTACAGGCATGAACCACCACACCCAGCGAAGCCGGGTCTTCTTGATTCTTGCTGGCATTTGGCAACTAGTAGCAGCTGCTCACAGGAATTGTAAAAATATCTGGTGGCGCCCAGACCTTCTAGCATCATCATGGTGCCTAGTAAATATCAATCTCACATGCATCCTGAGATGCATTAAAAAGAAGCTGTCCAGGCAGGGCGTGGTGGCTCACGCCTGTAATCCCAGCACTTTGGGAGGCCAAGGGGGCGGATCACCTGAGGTTAGGAGTTTGAGACCAGCCTAGTCAACATGGTGGAACCCCATCTCTACTTAAAAAAAAAAAAAAAAGGCCAGGCATGGTGGCTCATGCCTGTAATCCCAGCACTTTGGGAGGCTGAGGCGGGAGAATCACAAGGTCAGGAGATCGAGACCATCCTGGCTAACATGGTGAAACCCCATCTCTACTAAAAAATACAAAAAATTAGTCGAGTGCGGTGGTGGGTGCCTGTAGTCCCAGCTACCCAGGAGGCTGAGGCAGGAGAATGGTGTGAACCCGGGAGGCGGAGCTTGCTGTGAGCCGAAATCACACCACTGCACTCCAGCCTGGGCCGCAGAGCCAGACTCCGTCTCAAAAACAAAAGAAAAAAACAACAACAAAATTAGCCAGGTGTGACGGTGTACGCCTGAAATCCCAGCTACTTGGGAGGCTGAGGCAGGAGAATTGCTTGAACCCTGGAAGCAGAGGTTGCAGTGAACTGAGATCATGTCACTGCACTCCAGCCTGGGCGACAAGAGCAAAACTCCATCTCAAACACAAAACAAAACAAAAAGAATCATAATAGTAAGTGAAAATTCTGAATTAGTTTATGTATGTGTATTGCTGCATATAACAGAGACCCAAATTAACTGTGACTTAAATAGTTTTTTTTTTTTTGAGATGGAGTCTCGCTGTATCACCCAGGCTGTAGTGCAGTGGTGTGATCTTGGCTCACTGCAAGCTCCGCCTCCCGGGTTCATGCCATTCTCCTGCCTCAGCCTCCTGAGTAGCTGGGACCACAGGTGCCTGCCATCATGCCCGACTAGTTTTTTTGTAGTTTTAGTAGAGATGGGGTTTCACCGTGTTAGCCAGGATGGTCTCCATCTCCTGACCTCGTGATCCACTCGCCTGGGCCTCCCAAAGTGCTGGATTATAAGTGTGAGCCACCACACCTGGCCTGAAGACATATTTTCTATAAGGAAATGGGTAGATTTTAATGAACAATACCCCTTTCGTGGGCAGATTCCTAAGTCCCAGGCTCTCACAAGGGGTCCGTGGGGCTGGAGATGCCAGCTCCCGACTGCCAGAGGCACTGCTCCTCCAGGGCCACCTCAGCCCACTTTTGATCACTAAGAATCCCAAGAAGGGCACAGAGAATTTCCTTTCTTACTGCCCATGGAACCTGTTGTCACTAGACATCCTGAAACATACTTTGGGAAACTGTGTCCAAAGACCCTTCTAGTTTCAAATCTGTGGATCCAGGGGTCTCCGCTGAACATTATCTGATGCCCAAACTCCCACCCATTCACTCCTAACCAGAACACAGAAGACGACCTGGTGCCAAAATGAAAGCTTTAATGAGTGTTACTCCTAGACAGTCACGTCTCAGCTGCTGCCAGCCTCCATTGTCCCAGCTCTCTTAGCTGGGCGACAAGTTAGCTAGTTGCTGAGGGGTAGGGATCTGGAGTCTAAAGAGCAGAGCCAGGCAAAAGGAGGTATAGGAAGCCCCCAATGGGGGCTGGGTTCCTGGAGTGTGGTGCTGGGGGTCATGGGTTTCAGGCCGGCCCCTCTTCAGGTATTCCTAGCAAAGCCGCCAGGGGCTCCAGGGGTGTGGGGGTCCCCATGGGCACAGGGTGGGTACGTTCGTGCTTGCGCAGGTCGCTGGCACTCAAGAAGGCCTTGGGACAATGGGGGCAGGTGTAGGGGCGCACTGAGCTATGAGTGCGGCTGTGTTTCCGCAGCCCAGCTCGGTCAGAGAAGCTCTTGCCGCACTGGGTGCAGGGGAAGGGCCGGAGCTCCGGGTGTGAGCGCTCGTGCCGACGCAGCAGTGTCATTGTGGAGAAGGTCTCCTTGCACTCTCGGCACACAAACTGGGGGGGCTTCTCATCAGCCTCCTCACCCCCCACCTCGCCTGCCCCTTCCAGGGGACCAGGAGCCTCCCGGACGCCGGCATCTTGGCATTCTACATGCTCCACCGTCATGCCCACCACCTGCCACTGTGTGGCCATCACACCACCTGACTCCGGGGGCAGCCCTAGCAGCCCTGCTGGAGGGTCCCCTAGCCCCGTTCCTGCTGCTGGGGTGGCTGAGCCCTCGCCTGCCACACCCACAGGCAGCGCCAACCCCACCACCAGCTCCTGTGCAGGGGGCGCCCCCGCGGCCTCATTGCTTCGATGGGTCCGCTCGTGCTTCCTCAGGCTCGATGACACCACAAAGGACTTTCCGCACGCGTTACAGTGGAAGGGGCGCTCCCCCGAGTGCACCCGGCTGTGCTTCGTGAGGCTGGCACGCTCGGCAAAGGCTCGTCCGCACTCCTCGCAGCGGAAGGGCCGCTGGCCAGAGTGCACCAGCGCGTGCCGCTTGAGATCCCAGGACGCCACGAACGTCTTGTCACACTGCAGGCACTTGAATGGCCGGTCGCCCGTGTGCACGCGCCGGTGCATGGCCAGGTCAGCCGGCTGCCGGAAGTCCTTGCCGCACTTCTCGCAGTGGTATGGCTTCACCCCCTCATGCGCGCGCTGGTGGCGCCGGAAGCTCGAGGGGTCGGAGAACATGCGGCCGCAGCGCGGGCACAGGAAGGGCTTCTCCCCCGAGTGTGTGCGCTCATGGCTCTGGTAGGAACTGAGCTGCGTGAAGCCCTTGCCGCAGGCCGGGCAGCGGTAGGGCTTCTGTGCTGCGTGGATGCGCTGGTGGCACGTGAGAGAGGATGAGCGGGAGAAGCTCTTCCCGCACTCGGAGCAGAGGAAGGGGCGCTCGCCGGTGTGGGACCTGCAAGTGGAGGACTCGGCATGAAGGCGACAGACCCCATAACCTGACCCCACTGCCTGTCTGGGCTGTACTTTAGGGGTTCCCCAACCATCCGTGGGGGCCTAGGCTTAATCCCCTAAGAGCCACATTGCTGCACCCCAGAGAAAGAAGCCTTCAGGCTGGCTGGGTGTCTATTCCAAAGACCCGTCTCTGCACATTAAAGACCAAGATATGGGCCGGGCACGGTGGCTCATGCCTGTAATTCCAGCACTTTGGGAGGCTGAGGCCGGCGGATCACGAGGTCAGGAGATTGAGACCATCCTGGCTAACATGGTGAAATCCAGTCTCTACTAAAAATACAAAAAATTAGTCCGCCGTGGTGGCAGGCGCCTGTAGTTCCAGTTACTCGAGAGGCTGAGGCAGGAGAATGGCGTGAACCCGGGAGGCGGAGCTTGCAGTGAACCAAGATCCTGCTACTGCACTCCAGCCTGGACGGCAGAGCAAGACTCCATCTCAAGAAAAAAAAAAAAAAAAAGACCAAGATAATGGCCAGGTGCGGTGGCTCACGCCCCTAATCCCAGCACTGTGGGAGGCCGAGACAGGCGGATCACCTGAGGTCGGGAGTTCAAGACCAGCCTGACCAACACGGAGAAACCCCATCTTTACTAAAAATACAAAATTAGCCGGGCATGGTGGCGCATGCCTGTAATCCCAGCTACTCGGGAGGCTGAGGCAGGAGAATCGCTTGAATCCGTGAGGCAGAGGTTGCGGTGAGCCAAGATCACACCATTGCACTCCAGCCTGGGCAACAAGAGCAAGACTCCGTCTCAAAAAACAAACAAACAAAACCCCTCAAAAACCAAGATATGCGTCCCCTGCCTTTTTTTTTTTTTTTTTTTTCCTGTTCCCCAGGCTGGAATAGAGTGGCCTGATCATGGCTCACTGCAGCCTCGACCTCCTGGGCTCAGGCCATCCTCCCACCTTAGCCTCCCAAGTACCCGGGACTAGAAGTGTACATCCCCACGCTTGGGTAATTTTTTAATTTTAAAGAGACAAGGCTTGCTATGTTGCCCAGGCTGGTCTTGAACTCTTGGGCTCAAGTGATCCTCCTGCCTCAGCCTCCCAAAGGGTTGGAATTATAGGCGTGAGCTATTGTACCCAGCCAAGAAACGTGTCATTAATGTAGGGGCTGAGAAAAAAAAAATGACCTAGACAAACCCAGCCCCACTCACACCTCCTGGTCTCCACCAAAGACCCTCAGAACTGCCCAACTCCAAACCCCACCCTTTCCAGCTGGCCTGGAACGGAGGCCAATCTGACCCAATCCCATTATCAGGGCTCTACCTCAAGGCGGTCGCCACCTCTGCCCAATCACGGGCATCAATTTCTCCCACATGCCTAGCCCCTCCCCTTGGATCTGCCCCACCCACCTTCCCACTGGCTCACTTTACCCTGAGACTCAACCCCAGGCCCCATTGGCTGCAGCAACGCTGTCGCCCCGCCCCGGAAGGCACCCTCACCGCTCATGGTTGCGGAGGTCTTTTAGCTCAGCGTAGGCTTTGCCGCAACGCTCACAGCTGTAGGGCCGCAGGCCAGCGTGAGTACGCCGGTGCTTGCGGAACACTGAAGGGTCAGCAAAGCTCTTGCCGCAGTCAGCGCAGGCATAGGGCCGCTCGCCCGTGTGGCCGCGCTGGTGGATCTTGAGCTTGGAGAGTGCGCCATAGGCCTTGGGGCAGTGCGCACAGCGGAAGGGCAGTTCGCCAGCGTGGGAGGCCAGGTGCACGCGCAGGCACACGGGCTGCATGAAGCGGCGGCCGCACTCGGGGCACGGAAAAGGCTTCTCTCCCGTGTGGCTGCGCCCGTGGCTGCGCAGCTCGGGTGCCGTCTTGTAGGCCTTGGGGCACAGCGGACACGCATAGGGCCTAGGCTTAGCCGCAGAGCCTGACACCTTGTCCCCACTGGCTTCCTCTGCCTTAGCTTCTGTCTCCGGCTTTGGCTTCAGCTCAGCCACCTCCTCAGAGCAGTCTGCTGGCCCGTGTGTGGCAGCATGGCGCGCTGCCCTGGGTGCATTTGGAAATGTCTTGGTACAGGACAGGCACTTGTAGCGGCGGCCAGAGCGCTTGTAGCCGGGGGCTGGGGACCGGGCCTCTGCAGCCTCCACTTCCATGGCCTTGGTGAATGGAGTTTCCCTGCAAGAGAAGCAAAGTTAGACCAAAGCCACATACCTTCGCCACTCTTCAAGGCCTCAGAGAGAACCCTATCTCATCTGCATTTCTCACCTCGGAACCCCCACATCCTTCCTGCCCAGCATTCCTGGCTCTGACACCCTGTGTTAGTTTCCTCCCTGAACTGCTCATTGAAGAAAGGAGTTGGACCAAGTGACCGTAGAGCCACTAAGAAAGGAGGCTGGGGGTCACAAAAGATTCACCTATACTTCCCTCCTCAACCTCCAGGCTTTTCCCAACACTGTGGCATTCCCAGAGGTCCAGGTTCCATCTGTCTCACCATCTTCCTTCTTCAGCTCAGTGTCCAAGAACTATGCCAGGACGAAGAGTGTACCCAGACGTGGGCCTAGCCTGAAGGTCTCCAAGCGCCCAGAAAAGACAGACCTGGGACCAGAAAAGCCAATGGGCTAAATCTAGTAGCTGGCACTGTCTGGAAGTGACAGGTCCCCAGCATCTGTGTTTTCTTTCCTCCTCTGAATGGTTAGCCCCTCAGAGACAGCAACTGTTCACACAGAATGCTGCTCTTGCACAGCTGTATGGGCCTCCGCCCCAGACTGGAATCTGTCCACCCTCTGCTCTGGAATCCCTGTTGGCCTGTTCCCACAACTCTGGTAATGGAGAATCACTCTCAAGGCAGCCTGAGCCATTGCTAGCAGCTAGAAGCCTGTTTCTGAGTCATAACTGATGTACCTGATCTAACGTGGCCTCCTGGCATACCAGCTCTACTTTCTGGTCCAGAACCCAGACGCCCTCCACCCAGATGCTCCTGGGGATCATGGCTGGGAGGAAACAGGATTAACGGCTGTATTAGTCTTAACACCAGCTCATCCTCCCTGGGTGATGAAGGGAAGAGGATTAGGGCAGATCCACTTAAGGAGTGCTCAGCAGCTGCTGCTGGGGGAAGGGGTCTGAGGAGTGGGGGCTGCAGGGAGCCAGGTGTGCCCAGAGGCTAGGAGGCCTATGTTCTACTTCCAGCCCCGTGGATTACTATGAGACCTCAGTGAAATGAGTGTTGTTTATAGGCCTATTTCCTCATCTGGACACCTTAGAGGTTGGTGGCTTCTAAGTTATGACACTGGGGTTGAGGAGGAGGAGGAAACTGAGCTGAGCCACGAGGGTGCTAGGGGAAATACAGAGACTCAGGGCCCCTTATGGCAGGAAAAGGTGGGAGAAACAGCTTACCTGGTTGACCCAGGGAGGACACAGGAGCCCCTGAGGCATGGCAAGGGCCACATCCTTAGAGTCAGCACCCTTCTGCCTGAAGTCCCGGCCTCAGGCCTGCACGCTGCCCTCCCTCCCCAACCCCATGCAGCCGGTCTTCTCCCAGAAGTACTGTATGATGTTTCCTATTCCCTGCTCAAGAACTTTCCATGGCTTCCACCATACCATGCAAATCCCCAGGTCCTTCCTGCTTGTTCCAAATCTGACAAGTCCTTCACTGGAGCCCCACTTCCACCAGGAGGCTCCTCAAGCATCTCCCCTTTGGGTTTGGCCCCAATCCCACAAAACTCCATTCTATTCTCACTTGGTTATTTCACTTTTCCCGCTAAATCCTGGGGCTTAGCCAGGTGTGGTGGCATGCGCCTGAAGTCCCAGCTACATGGGAGGCTGAGGCAGGAGGATCCTTTGAGCCCAGGAGTTCGAGGCTGCAGTGAACTATGATCGTACCACTGCACTCTAGCCTGGGCAACCTGGCGAGACCCCATCTCTACTAAAAATAAAAATTAGCCAGGTGTGGTGGCATGTGCCTATAGTCCTGCCTACTTGAGAGGCTGGGGTGGGAGGACTGCTTGAGCCCAGAAGTTCAAGACTGCACCACTACACTCCAGCCTAGGAGACGGGACAAGACACTGAATCAATCAATCAATCAATCAATCAATCCTGGGGCTTGAAGATGAGTTAAAGGGATTGAATTCTAACCTTCCTGATGACTTGAATTCTTCCTACAGTTTCCAAAGGATCCCTCCCTATTTCTGGATGAGGTACTCACTACCTCTCTTCCAGATGGTTTCTGGAGAGTCTGCCTGATAAAGTTCCTCCTTAATAAAAATGATAGCTCGGGCCAGGTTCAGTGGCTCACACCTGTAATCCTAGCACTTTGGGAGACCAAGGCGGGTGGATTGCTTGAGCCCAGGAGTTCAAGACAATGCAGGTGGATCCCTTGAGCCCAGGAGTTCAAGACCAGCCTGGGCGATATAGCAAAATCCCATTTCTACAAAAAATACAAAAATCAGCCAGGCATGGTGGTGCATGCCTGTACTCCCAGCTACTCAGAAGGCTAAGGTAGGAGGAATGCTTGAGCCCAAACAGATAGAGGTTGCAGTAAGCCAAGATCGTGCCACTGCACTCCAGCCTGGCAACAGAGTGAGACTCCATCTCAAAAAAAAAAATAAAAAAATAAAAAAATAAAAAAGATAGCGCACATTTACTGAGCACTTGCCAAATACCAGGCAGTATCCTAAACTCCTTATGTGTATTAGCTCGCTTACCCTTCATGGCAACCCCATGAGGAAAGTTCTATTATTCCATTTTCACAGATAAGGGAACCGAGGTCCAGAGAAATGGTTTAGTATTTTGTTAAGTGCCCAGTCCCTGAAGCCAAACTGTCTGGCTTCAAATATTGCCTCCATCACTTCCCAGCTGATGTGACCTTGTGTAATGTACTGCATGTCTCAGAACCTCAGTTTTCTAATCTGAAAAATGGAGGTAATGATAGTACTTACCTGACAGGGTTGCGTGAGGAATGAATGAGTCAAGAATAATTACTGTCCTCAATTATCAGAGTCTTCTCAGAGCCAGACACATTGCTGGGTGTGCTAGTTTATTTAATTTAATGTCTTATAGCTTCCTGAGATAGGAATTCCTGTCCCTACTTTACAGAGGAATAAATTGAGGTTCCAAGCGTTAAGTGACTTGCCCATGGTCCCTCAATGGGTAACCTAAGCAGCTGGGACTTCAGTCCAGGTGTTTAATTTGCCTTAAGTTGCTGGGGTCTTGCTCAGTGGTCTGGGGCCTCTTAGGCTTGTCTGCTGCCTTGGCCAGCCCCGCAGTGACCAGAACCCTGGGCTCAGGTCATACCTGTGTCTTCTCTCATCCTTGCAGAACTGCCTTGAGACCCTGTCCGGCACCCTTTATGTCTCTGCTTCCCTCTCAGAGGGCTTGACCCAGTGGTTCTGAGCTCTGGCCCTTCTACTGCCTCTTGCCAGCTCTGGGTCTCAGCCTCCCTATCTGTGAGTCAGACACCAGGTAGTTGGAGGGGCAAATCCCTCCTGCCACAGCACTTCCCAGGGGAAAAGGTAGGGGAGTGCCAGGTTGGTCTCAGCATGTGCCCAGCTACACAAAGAGGCCAGGTAGGTTTCTAACATCCCACCATTAAACATATGTGTGTGTGTGTGTATCTATCTATCTATCTATCTATCTATCTATCTATCTATCTATATTTTTTTAAAGAGCTTGAGGTAGGCCTCAGGAATCTGTATTTTAAATACACTCTGGATCATTCCAGCCAATACTTTCATTTGTTTGGTTTTGAAACATGGTCTCACTCTGTCGCTCAGGCTGGAGTGCAGTGGTGCAATCATGGCTCACTGCAGCCTTGACTTCCCAGACTCAAGCAATCCTCCCATTTCAGCCTCCCAAGTAGCTGGGACTACAGGCATGCACCACCATGCCTGGCTAATTTTTATTTTATTTTTAGTAGAGATGAAGTCTTGCTATGTTGCTTGGGCTGGTCTAGAACGCCTGAGTTCAAGTGATCCTCCCACCTCAGCCTCCCAAAGCGCTGGGATTATAGGTGTGAGCCACCATGCCTGGCCCAACCAATACTTAAGAACCAAACACACATCCTTAGGTCTCCACAAGCTCTTAGGAGAGGAGCATTTTAAATGTTCACTACACCTCTTTTTCAGATATTGAGATTAAGGCCCCCACAAAGGAAAAAACATACACAAGGACATACAGCTGGTCAAGGAGCCAGACTCAAACCCAAGTCTCCAGGCTCCTGGGCAGGACTCTCAACCACTCTCCATTCTCTCCCCCAGGTTGAATCATGAGACTTCCCACTGCTCCCAGGAAAAAGACCCATATCTTTTCCATGGCCAGCATAGCCCCAAACCATCTAAATCCTGCCTACCTGGGCAGATCACTTGAGGCCAGGAGTTTGAGATCAGCCTGGCCAACATGGCGAAACCCCATCTCTACTAAAAATACACACACACACACACACACACACACACACAACCCTGCCTACCTCACCTCCCACTCCTCTCCCTGGCCCACTGGGCTCTACCCACAGAGGCCCCCTTTCTTCTCCTCAAAGAGCTAAATTCCTTCCCACCTCAGGGCCGTGGTGCTAGCAGTTCCCTCTGTCTGAGCCACTCTTCTCCCAGGATCTTTGTGTAGCTGTCTTTTTGTTTTATTTGGATCTCAGCTCCCAGTCACCTCCTCAAAAAGAGCTTTCTTGACCACCTTTCCTTCCCCCACCTTTTAATATTTCTAATTTTTTCCTTTTTTAACCAACCAAGGAGCATTGAATGACTACCTTTCCCAATGCTATCTTTACCCTGATAATCGCCTTCTGTCTACTCCTCTCTTTTTTTTGACAGAATTTCACGATTATCTATCAAGCAATTCTCCTGCCTCAGCCTCCTAAGTAGCTGGGACTACAGGTGCCTGCCACCACGCCTGGCTAATTTTGTATTTTAGTAGAGATGGAGTTTCACCATGTTGGCCAGGCTGGTCTCGAACTCCTGACCTCCACTGATCCACGGCCTTCGCTTCCCAGAGTGCTGGGATTACAGGCATGAGTCACTGTACCTGGCTTATTTTTATTTATTTTATTATTTATTATTATTATTTTTTGAGACAGAGTCTCACTCTGTTGCCCAGGCTGAAGTGCAATGGCACCATGTCGGCTCACTGCAACCTCTGCCTCCCGGGTTCAAGCAATTCTCCTGCCTCAGTCTTCCAAGTATTTGGGATTACAGGCACCCGCCACCAAAGTCAGCTAATTTTTTGTATTTTTAGTAGAGATGGGGTTTCGCCATGTTGGCCAGGCTGGTCTGGAACTCCTGACCCCAGGTGATTCACCCGCCTTGGCCTCCCAAAGAGATGGGATTACAGGTTTGAGCCACCATGCCCCACCTATTTATTTTAATTTATTTATTTTCTTTGAGAGAAAGTTTTTGTTGCCTAGGCTGGAATGCAGTGGCTGGATCTCAGCTCACTGCAACCTCCACCTCCTGGATTCAAGTGATTCTCCAGCCTCAGCTGCCCGAGTAGCTGGGATTACGGGCGAAAGCCATCACACCTGGCAAACTTGTGTATTTTTAGTAGAGACAGGGTGTCACCATGTTGGCCAGGCTGGTCTCGAACTCCTGGCCTCAAGTGATCTGCCCGCCTTGGCCTCCCAAAGTGCTGGGATTACAGGTGTGAGACACCGTCCTGGTCTTATTTTATTTAGAGATCAGGTCTCACTCTGTCACCCTGGAGTGCAGTGGCTCAATCATAGCTCACTTCAGCCTGGAACTCCTGCACTCAAGCAATCCTCCTGAGTAGCTAGGACTACAGGCACCCACCACCACACCTGGCTAATTTATTAAAAATTCTTTGTATGTAGAGATAGAGGTCTCACTATGCCGCCCACACTGGTCTCAAGAACTCCTGGCTTCAGGTGGTCCTCCACTTCGGCTTCCTAAAGTGCTGTGATTACAGGCATGAGCCACAGCGACCAGCCCCCTCCTCTCTAATTTCCTATATGGTGTCATCTGGACAATACTCCTTGCAAGGTTACTATGGACAAGGTATCATTCTAAGCAGTTTGTGCATAATACTCAACTACTCAAGCCAATTCCACAACTGCCTAGAAGTTCGTTAGGAGTGAATGTTTGTGTTCCCTGTCCGTTCATATATTCAAATTCTAACTCTCATTGTGATTGTATTTGGAGATAAGGCCTTTATGGAAGTAATTAAAGTGGAATGACATCATAAGGGTGTGACCCTGGTCCAACAGGATTAGTGTTCTTATGAGAAGTGACACCACAAAGAAACAAGCTAACGAGTCACGGTCCCAGCCAGTGTTCAAATCCCAGACACCTGCTCTCTGAGCCCTGACTATTGCTTTGCTAGCATTACACATCTTATGGTTTGGCTGTTAATTCTCCATCCCCAGCACCAGAGTCCAGGCTGGCAAAGAGCTAGGAAACTGATTATCTGCATCGTCTACACCCAGAACCGTGTGTGGTGACCCAAAACAAATGGAAGGAATCAACCTCAGATGAAATTTGAACCCAGGTCTGTAGCCTCTGCCTCCTGCACAGTAGGAGTTTGTGAGAATGTCCACCAATAACTGTTTATTAACTGAATTCTTCCACCTTTCCAAGTCCACAAGGCCCAACTACTGCCCCAATATACCACAGTGGGCTCCCTGTCGTGGCGATGAAGCCTTGCTTTGCCTCACTACTGGCTTAGGAACCGGATGAAGTTCTATTGTCTCACTAGGCAAGCAGAGATTCAATTTCCAAAAATCCTAGGCTAGGATCCTGGGGCAGGGATGAGGAGAAAAAGGAGGCACCTCAATCTTCCCATCTCTAAACAAGCAGTCACCACACAGGCCTCACGGCCAGGAGTGATCTAGTGAGCAGATGAACCCTGCAGAAATGAGCGCTAATCATCTCCTAGGCCGCCAACCCGGCCAGTTCACAACCTGATCCCAACCTACTTTTCCAGCCTCAGCTCCAGCGACAGTCCTCCTCCCGGCAGCGACCGAACCTCCAGCCACAATTCTCAACCCTCCGCCTCTAGATGCAGTTTTCTGGGCTCGGGAGCCCTTGCCTGCCTTCTCCAACGGGAAAGCCCCTTTACATTCGTCAAGAACCCCCTTCCCCAGTGCCCTCAGGAATACTTAATGGCAGTAGAGAGGTAAGGGCCCCACGCCGCTCTGGGCCTCAGTTTCCTCATCAGTAAAATGGGGTCCCTGATGTTTGTGGGAGTTTGAAGGGCGGTGGGGCCTACGAAGCGCGCCGAGGAGCCGAGAGTTGCAGAAACCCGGAGCTCCTCGCTCCTCGCAACCGTCTGTACGCGGCGCCCCCGCCAGCCAGGCAGTCCCTGGAGGGCAGGACCCTGGGTTGACTTGTGTCGTTTTGAGCCTCGGAAAACGTGGCCTCGGAGGACGTGGCAACCAGGACTGAACGAAGGATGAGGGGATGAACAAATGAATGGACGGAGGGCCGAATGCGGGACAAAGGCTTGCAAGATGGCGTTCTCTAGGACCGCGAGAGTGGTGGCCCGGCCTCGGCCGGGGAGGGGGCCGCCGGCGCCGGGGACCTTGCAGCGCGGGCCGCGCGGCCGGGACAAAAGCCCGCAACATGGCGGGCTCTAGGACCCCCGGGCCCGCACCGCGCCGGGACGACAGCCGCGCGGGCCGAGCCTGGGTGTCCGCAGCCCAGAACCGCGGAGACAGTCGGCGGGTTCTAGGACCTGCTGGGCCCGCAATGCGCCCAGGGCCGCTCACCGCCCGCCCCGCCCGCGCTGCTCGCGCTGGACCAACCCAGCCCGCCCTCGGCGCCCGCAGGGAAACTGAGGCCAGCTCGGATTGCGGCCGCGTGGGGTCTGCCCGGGGCCCTCGCGGCTTCCCGCCGGCGTTTTCTACCTGATGAGACTTGGGCTGACTCCGTGCTGTCGGCGTCGGCTCCTCGCACTGACGGAGCCCGGATCCTGCCAAAGAGGGGCCGGCGCTAGGACCCAGCGGGGGGCGGGGAGGCGGGACCGGTGGCCCGGCGAGCGGAAGTGAGGGACCTTTCTCAGCTAGGAAGGAAGGGAAAGTTCCCGGGGAACCTCCAGCCTATGGCGGTAGAGAAGCATCTTGCAAGAGGTCTCTGTGGGTGCTGAGGCAAGGGGACGCAGGGCAGGCTGACGGTATACGCCGGCCTCGTGTTAGTCTGGGGCCAGGTCACCGGCAATGTCTTCAAGAACCAGAAGGTGGGAGGACAAAAAGGCCATGCTCAAGCTCTGCAGAACCTAAGTCCGCTTATATTCCACAACATTTCCTTTAATAGCAACCAGTGGATTTCACGAAGTTTTCTCCATCTGCCTTAGGAAAAGTCTTCCAGGGAGCCCCACGAAAAGTGTCACCAAAGTACTGTGGCCAGGGCTGCAGAATCTTTTTCTCTCTTCTGCGCCTATTCAATATGCACCGGAACGATACTAGCTGCTCTTGCCGGAAGTGTGGCTAGCGTAGCGCGCAAAGACGCCTCGTTGTGACCTACGTGGGCGGAGTCAGTCGTGCAGCGCGAGAACCTAGCGCCGGAAGTGTGTCTGCGTAAAACGGAGGCTTGGAGGCGGGACAGGCAGTGCTCCCGAAGCGGAAGTTTCGCGGGGAAGCTTTTGCACCTAAGGACACTTCCTGTTTCCTAGTAACAATAGGAAGTGTCCGCAGAGCTGGGGGTAGACTCCTGGCTCATGCTAGCTGCGCCCTCTTTTCTCTACCTCCTTCCTTTCTCCCCTTCTCCTTTCCCTCTTTCCCTCTCCTCCCACCTCCCGGGCACCCTGGCTGAGTGTGCGTGTGTGGGAGCGCGAGAGCCCCCCGACAGCCACCCCTTGGGGCGCGCGGCTGCAGTTAGGGTAAGGGTCCCAGTGCGCAGGCGCGCTCCCGTTCGCGGTCCCCAACTGACGCGCCCGCGGCGGGAAGGAGAGGGGGCCGCCGGTGCGAGGTAGGCGTCCTGAAAGGAAATTGGCAGAGGAGATGACTGAGGTCAGAGGACTCATTGGTGGTTGACTAGGGGAGGGGATTTTTGATCAAAGGGGCTTTGTGAGGTGAGAATTCCGGGGGCAGGTTCAGTGAAGGCGTTTACGGTCGGAGACCGTTGTATTGGGGTCCCATGGGAAGAAGAGTTGGAGAAGGACGAGAGGATGTACGAGGCATGAGCGAGCAAGGGCTGTGGGATGAAGACCGCCTCAGTCAGTGGGTTTACTCTTACGTGAACTAGGATAACAGGCATTGCCGTGTGTTCTGAAGATTGAGTGACAAAATGAATATAGTTAGCACAGTGCCCGGCACATGGTAATATAATACTCTTCATGAATTGCTGTCATCATCAGTATTAAGAGAGGAGGCAGAAGAAAAAAATGAGAAGGGCTGGTGAGGGTAAGATCAGGAGGCATGGGAGAGAAAAGGTAGGTGATGAAGTGACATTACAACCTGATATTGATGTTATTCCCAAGATGGAAGATAGTTTGGGTTCAAGGGAAGTAGATAAAGGAAGTCGCTAAGAGAGTCTTGGGGTTTTGTTTGTTTTTGAGATGGAGTCTCGCTCTGTCACCCAGAGTGACAGAGTGCCGTGGTGGGATCTCAGCTCACTGCAACCTCCACCTCGCAGGTTCAAGCAGTTCTTCAGCTTCAACCTCCCAAGTAGCTAGAATTACAGGCACCTGCCACCACGCCCAGCTAATTTTTGTATTTTTAGTAGAGACAGGGTTTCACCATGTTGTCCAGGCTGGTCTTGAACTCCTGAACTCAGGTGATCTGCCAGCCTCACCCTCCCAAAGTGCTGGGATTACAGGCGTGAGCCACCACGCCTGGCCCAGTTAAGAGTCTTAACTCTCTTAATTCTTTTGTCACAAGAAAAAGAGACCTTGTGACACTGAAAGGACTCGGGAAAGCAGGGGAACAAGCCAGCCCTTTCCCTGAAGGAGGCCTCTCACCTGTCCTCCCAGGTCCTCAGCTATTAGCTGGAGGAAACAGCTGCTTTTTCAGTGCTTCTCAGCTACTCTATTTAGCTGAGAGATGAAGGAGGAAGGTTTGGACTTCTCTTATTGAAAGGCCTAGAAAAGGTTCTGGTGTCCTTTTAAGATGTCACAGAAAATTTTTGTTTCAGGATTGTAGGGAACAGAGTCCTACTGTCCTTAAAGGACAGTAATGCCTTTTGAGTCTGGTCTGAAGAACATGATAACAAGTCTGTGATCAGAAGTAGGTTGCATCTCTCTCGACTTTAATTTCCTTAGCTATACCTGTAGGGATGACTTAAGCCTAGGGGAGCTCCTATATTTGGGGAGCTTGTGCACAGGGAGGCCTTAAATGATGGTGCCTGCAGATTAGATCTAGTAGAAAGCAGGTCCCTGGGCACAGATGCTCGGGGAACTTCTCAGTGACCTCAGATGAACTTGTTACTCGTATAGCCAAGAGGCGAAGTTAATTCAGGCCTTCCTTTTGATCACTGCCCCCTCTTCCTAGGCCTCGGCCCCTCCACCAGAGGAAGGTACTGCCACATGTCTACTCCTTCTGAACCTCCAGGTTTCTGCTACGTTGCCCCATGGAGGACGCACCCCCCTCACTCAGCTGTTCTGACTGTCAGCGCCACTTTCCCAGCCTCCCAGAGCTGTCTCGGCACCGAGAACTGCTCCATCCATTTCCCAGCAAGGACAGTGAGGAGGCTGACAGCATCCCTCGGCCTTACCGTTGTCAGCAGTGTGGGCGGGGCTACCGTCACCCCGGGAGCCTGGTCAACCATCGTCGGACCCACGAGACTGGCCTTTTCCCCTGTACCACCTGTGGAAAGGACTTTTCCAATCCCATGGCTCTCAAGAGCCACATGAGGACTCATGCTCCTGAGGGCCGCCGCAGGCACAGGCCCCCACGCCCCAAGGAAGCCACTCCACGCCTCCAGAGTGAGACGGTGTCCACTGACTCCTGGGGCCAAAGGCTTAGCTCTGGTGAAGGCTGGGAAAACCAGACAAAACATACGGAAGAGACACCTGACTGTGAATCTGTACCGGACTCCAGGGCAGCTTCGGGTACGTGGGAAGATCTGCCCACCAGACAAAGAGAAGGTTTGGCAAGCCAGCCAGGTTCTGAGGATGGTGCAGACGGCTGGGGACCCTCCACCAACTCTGCCAGAGCCCCTCTCCCCACCCCAGCCAGCAGCCTCCTTAGCAACTTGGAACAGTATCTGGCTGAATCAGTAGTGAACTTCACAGCGGGCCAGGAGCCCACCCAGTCCTCTCCTGCCGAGGAGGAGCGGCGGTACAAATGTAGTCAGTGTGGCAAAACCTACAAGCACGCCGGGAGCCTCACTAACCACCGCCAGAGCCACACGCTGGGCATCTACCCCTGTGCCATCTGCTTCAAGGAGTTCTCTAACCTCATGGCTCTGAAGAACCACTCTCGATTGCATGCCCAGTATCGGCCTTACCACTGTCCCCACTGCCCCCGTGCCTTCCGGCTCCCCCGGGAGCTGCTGGAACACCAGCAGTCCCATGAGGGTGAAAGGCAGGAGCCACCCTGGGAGGAGAAAGGGATGCCCACCACCAATGGGCACACAGACGAGAGCAGCCGGGACCAGCTCCCCAGTGCACAGATGCTGAATGGCTCTGCAGAGCTTAGCACCTCTGGGGAGCTGGAGGACAGTGGCCTGGAGGAATACCGGCCTTTCCGCTGTGGGGACTGTGGCCGTACTTACCGCCATGCTGGGAGCCTCATCAACCATCGAAAGAGCCACCAGACAGGTGTCTACCCCTGCTCACTCTGTTCTAAGCAGCTGTTCAATGCGGCTGCTCTCAAAAACCATGTGCGGGCTCATCACAGGCCCAGGCAAGGAGTTGGGGAAAATGGGCAGCCATCAGTGCCACCAGCTCCCCTGCTGCTGACTGAGACCACCCACAAAGAGGAAGAGGACCCCACCACCCCCCTGGACCATCGGCCCTATAAGTGCAGTGAGTGTGGTCGTGCTTACCGCCACCGGGGGAGCCTGGTGAACCATCGCCACAGTCATCGGACTGGAGAGTACCAGTGCTCACTGTGTCCCCGCAAGTACCCCAATCTCATGGCCCTGCGCAACCACGTGCGGGTACATTGCAAGGCTGCTCGCCGAAGTGCAGACATCGGGGCCAAGGGTGCCCCCAGCCACCTCAAGGTAGAACTCCCGCCTGACCCAGTAGAGGCAGAGGCAGCCCCACACACAGATCAGGACCATGTGTGCAAACATGAAGAAGAGGCCACAGACATCACGCCAGCAGCAGACAGGTCAGCAGCCCATATCTGTAGCATCTGTGGGCTGCTCTTTGAAGACCCTGAGAGCCTTGAACGTCATGGCCTGACTCATGGGGCAGGGGAAAAGGAAAATAGCAGGACAGAGACCACAGTGTCACCTCCTCGGGCCTTCGCCTGCCGAGACTGTGGAAAGAGCTATCGTCACTCTGGCAGCCTTATCAACCACAGGCAGACCCACCAGACAGGAGACTTCAGTTGTGGGACCTGTGCCAAGCACTTCCACACCATGGCTGCCATGAAGAACCACTTGCGCCGGCATAGTCGGCGGCGGAGCAGGCGGCATCGGAAGCGGGCTGGTGGTGCCAGTGGTGGGGGAGAAGCCAAACTCCTGGCAGCGGGGAGCTGGACCCGGGAGCTAGAAGACAATGAAGGCCTGGACTCTCCCCAAGACACTTCAGGGGAAAGTCCTCATGGGGCAGAAGGCAACCTGGAAAGTGATGGGGGCTGTTTGCAGGCTGAATCTGAAGGGGACAAATGTGGGCTTGAGAGGGATAAGACCCATTTCCAGGGTGATAAAGAGAGTGGAGGCACTGGGGAAGGACTGGAAAGGAAGGATGCCAGTTTACTTGACAATTTGGACATCCCAGGAGGTGAGGAAGGTGGTGGGACTCACTTCTGCGATGGCCTCACTGGCATGGATGAAGACCAGAAGCTAGCCACTGGCCAACCCAACTCCTCTTCCCCCCCTGCCAACACTGTCACTGGCTGGCAGGCTGGGGCCGCTCACACATGCTCTGACTGTGGGCATTCTTTCCCCCATGCCACTGGCCTGCTGAGCCACAGGCCCTGCCACCCACCAGGCATCTATCAGTGCTCCCTCTGCCCAAAGGAGTTTGACTCTCTGCCTGCCCTCCGCAGCCACTTCCAGAACCATAGGCCCGGGGAGGCGACCTCAGCACAGCCTTTCCTCTGCTGCCTCTGCGGCATGATCTTCCCCGGGCGGGCTGGCTACAGGCTTCACCGGCGCCAGGCCCACAGCTCCCCTGGCATGACTGAGGGCTCAGAGGAGGAGGGGGAAGAGGAAGGAGCGGCAGAGGCAGCCCCTGCCCGCAGCCCGCCACTGCAGCTCTCGGAAGCAGAGCTGCTGAATCAGCTGCAGCGGGAGGTGGAAGCACTGGACAGTGCAGGGTATGGGCACATCTGTGGCTGCTGCGGGCAGACCTACGATGACCTGGGAAGCCTGGAGCGCCACCACCAAAGTCAAAGTTCTGGGACTGCTGCAGACAAGGCTCCCAGCCCCTTGGGAGTGGCAGGTGATGCCATGGAGATAGTCGTGGGCAGTGTCTTGGAGGACATAGTGACTTCTGTCTCTGGAGAGGGTGGAGATGCCAAATCTCAAGAGGGAGCAGGCACCCCCTTGGGAGACGCCCTCTGCATGCAGGGTGGGGAAAGTTTGCTGGAGGCTCAGCCCCGCCCCTTCCGCTGCAACCAGTGTGGCAAGACCTATCGCCATGGGGGCAGCCTGGTGAACCACCGCAAGATCCACCAGACTGGAGACTTTCTCTGCCCTGTCTGCTCCCGCTGCTACCCCAACCTGGCTGCCTACCGTAATCATCTGCGGAACCACCCTCGCTGCAAAGGCTCTGAGCCCCAGGTTGGGCCCGTCCCGGAGGCAGGAGGTAGCAGTGAGCTGCAGGTTGGGCCCACCCCAGAAGGAGGCAGCAGCAAGCCCCAGCACGTGGCAGAGGAGGGACTGGGGCAGGCAGAAGTCGAGAAGCTCCAGGAAAAACTTAAAGTGGAGCCCCTGGAGGAAGTGGCCAGGGTGAAAGAAGAGGTGTGGGAGGAGACCACTGTGAAAGGGGAGGAGACAGAGCCCAGGCTGGAGACTGCCGAGAAGGGCTGCCAGACTGAAGCCAGCTCTGAGCGGCCCTTCAGCTGTGAGGTGTGTGGCCGATCCTACAAGCATGCGGGCAGCCTCATCAACCACCGGCAGAGCCACCAGACCGGCCACTTCGGCTGTCAGGCCTGCTCCAAGGGCTTCTCAAACCTCATGTCCCTCAAGAACCACCGGCGCATCCATGCAGATCCCCGACGTTTCCGCTGCAGCGAGTGTGGGAAGGCCTTCCGCCTGCGGAAACAGCTGGCCAGCCACCAGCGGGTCCACATGGAGCGACGTGGGGGTGGGGGCACCCGAAAGCCGACTCGGGAAGATCGGCCCTTCCGCTGTGGGCAGTGTGGGCGGACCTATCGCCATGCTGGCAGCCTCCTGAACCACCGGCGCAGCCACGAGACGGGCCAGTACAGCTGCCCCACCTGCCCCAAGACCTACTCCAACCGCATGGCCCTGAAGGACCACCAGAGGCTGCACTCGGAGAATCGGCGGCGACGGGCTGGACGGTCCAGGCGCTCAGCTGTGCGTTGCGCCCTCTGTGGCCGCGGCTTCCCTGGCCGGGGATCTCTGGAACGGCACCTGCGGCAGCATGAGGAGGAGACAGAAAGGGAGCCAGCCAATGGCCAGGGAGGCCTGGATGGCACAGCAGCCTGTGAGGCGAACCTGGCTGGTAGCCAGGGACTAGAGGCCCAATTGGGTGGTGCTGAGCCAGTACCCCAGCTGGAGGATGGAACCCCGAGACCAGGGGAGCGCAGTCAGAGCCCCATCAGGGCAGCAAGCTCAGAAGCCCCAGAGCCACTGTCGTGGGATGCAGGGAAGGCAGGTGGGTGGCCAGTAGGTGGGGGACTGGGGAATCACAGTGGAGGCTGGGTTCCTCAGTTCCTGACCAGGTCAGAGGAGCCAGAGGACAGTGTCCACAGGAGTCCTTGCCACGCTGGTGACTGCCAGCTCAATGGACCTACTCTGAGTCACATGGATAGCTGGGACAACAGAGACAATAGCTCTCAGCTGCAGCCAGGGAGCCACTCCTTCTCTTGCAGCCAGTGCGGCAAGACTTACTGCCAATCTGGCAGCCTCTTGAACCACAAGACCCACAAGACAGACCGACACTATTGCCTGCTCTGCTCCAAGGAGTTCTTGAATCCTGTGGCCACAAAGAGCCACAGCCACAACCACATAGATGCCCAGACCTTTGCCTGTCCTGACTGTGGC
The DNA here is from genome assembly GCF_001698545.2 of Rhinopithecus bieti. Lineage (NCBI taxonomy): Eukaryota > Metazoa > Chordata > Mammalia > Primates > Cercopithecidae > Rhinopithecus > Rhinopithecus bieti. Next base: position 508,252 of record NW_016802972.1, on the reverse strand, counting down.
AAGGCCTTTGAGTCCCACCAGGAACTGGCCAGCCACCTGCAGGCTCATGCCCTGGGCCACAGCCAGGTGCCAGCCCAGATGGAGGAGGCCAGAGATCCCAAAGCTGGAACTGGGGAGGATGAGGTGGTTCTCCCTGGTGAAGGGAAAGCCCGGGAGGCCCCATCAGAAACCCCCGGAAGCCCAGGAGAGAGTGTGGAGAGAGCCAGGGAAGGACAAGTGGTGACGTCCATGGCAGCTGAGGACAAGGAGCGGCCCTTCCGCTGCGCCCAGTGCGGGCGCTCCTACCGCCACGCCGGCAGCCTGCTGAACCACCAGAAGGCCCACACCACAGGGTTGTACCCCTGCTCCCTCTGTCCCAAACTTCTCCCTAACCTGCTGTCTCTTAAGAACCACAGCAGGATCCACACGGACCCCAAGCGTCACTGCTGCAGCATCTGTGGCAAGGCCTTCCGGACAGCTGCCCGGCTGGAGGGTCACGGGCGGGTCCACGCACCCCGGGAGGGGCCTTTCACCTGCCCCCATTGTCCCCGGCACTTCCGCCGTCGAATCAGCTTTGTGCAGCACCAGCAGCAGCACCAGGAGGAGTGGACAGTGGCCGGCTCTGGTACGGGGGCATGAAGGGTCCCAGGAGGAGGTGGGCACACGGTGGAGGGTGAAGCCCGGCCCCAATTGGGTGGGGGAGCAAGGAGTGAGAGGAGAGAGTCCCGGGGATTCTAAGAGGTGGGTGGGGGCTTGGCTATGGGGTAAGAGAACTAGTTTGAGGATGTGCTGAGCTGAGCACCCCCAGGTCAGGTATAACAAATAGCAGGGTGGGTTGGGCAGCATGTGGGGGCGTGGTCAAGGTGGGGGCATGGTCAGGCTGAGGCTGCTGCCTGGGCTCCTCCATTACACTAGCCAGGGTGGAATGGTCTTTCTGTTCGGGGGAAGGTCACTGGATACCCCCTGGCTGCTGTGTCTGGAAACCCTCCTGAGTCAGCCAGTAATGTAATGACTTCCAGAGGAATAGAGGAAGCCATTGGTTTGGTCTAGGTTCCATTCTTCCCTAGAGCAGGCTGGGTGTCAGGGAACAAGGGATGGGGCATGGGCTCCACAGCTCCCCTGCTGACTTGGCCATGGAAACCGGGTTACTGGTTGGCACTCTACTCCCTGTCCCTCTTTCCCTGCACGTTGTCTCTGCTGCCCCTCTCCTTGTGAACTAGACCTCTGGTCCTTCCCTGTCAGTGTTGCTCCCAACTCTTCTCTAAACTTAATTCAGCCCCTTCTCCCTCTGCTGCCAACGGCCTTTTTAGGATCCAGCCAAACCACCCTTTCCACCTGCACACCCCGTCACCCTCTGCACACCTTTAACTGGAGGACTGAGTCACAGATAATTGTTTCCTTGAAGTCCAGGCCCAGTTGCAGCAACAACAGTCATTAGCCCGTGTCACATCCCTGATCAGAGGGCATCTCTGTGGGCAGTCGCCTCCACCCAGCACTGCTGGAGGCCGTGGCTGCCGGGGAGTGGGGCGGCCAGTTCCCTCACCAGGACCTGGGCTGGCCTCTCTTCCTCCTTTAGTAGAGGTGGGTCCATTCCATCTAGTGGCCCCCGAGGGTGGGTGGCCCTGAGATGGTGGGCCCTTGACAGGTCTTGTCAAAGCAAAGGGCGGGTGGGAGTCACCTGAGAGCTGACGGAATGGCTTAAGGATAGAAGATTTCTCATGACCTCAAGGGATATGATCGAGGAGCCAGTTTGCAAGGGCTGGGAAAATAATTAGGAGGCCTAGAATTCCTGTTCTCATCTGGGCTTCCAGGGCCAGGGGTGGGGGAATGGCCTGCAGGGCTGGGGCGGGTACACGCTGTGCGGGGTCTGCCCCTCAGTTGGTGACCTCCTCTCTCTCTCCCCAGGAGCCCCAGTGGCACCAGCGACGGGCAGAGGGGACTTGTCATTGCCCCCTCCACCCACCCCCACGACCCCACTCCTGGATCCTTCACCCCAGTGGCCTGCAGACCTCAGCTTCTCCCTCTGAACTTCAAGTCTCCAAAGATCAGAATCTGGGGGAGGGAGCGCGTACAGGGAGGGGCTTGATCTCCACATTTTCTCAGGAGTAGTTCAGGCATCCCCATATCTTCTCCTCTCCCCTTGTGAAGAGGACCCAGATCTGGCTTCTTTCCCAAGGATGGGGTGGGGTGTTCCTCGTGTCCCTGTCCTTGAAGGACCTCCTTCCACCAGCCTCGTCACCGTGCTCTTCCCAGTGCCAGCCTCTGCCGAGATGCCGTGCCACCCTCAGCAGCCAGATTGTAACACCAGAGAGAGTTGGATGCAGAGCCCCACAGGTGGGAAACTTGCCTGTGGAAGGGAGCCTTTTGCTACAATTTGTAACTTATTTTCTAAAGTCTATTTTGTAACAATTTATTTAAGTTTAAAAAAAGGAAAACTGCTGCCCCCCAAAAAAAGAAATTTTCAAAACACGTGGCTGGCGTGATTGTATCTGAAAGGGTAAAGCAGGAGGAAAGCTGGGACGCCTGTGTGGGAGCAGAGCTGGGTGTGGCAGTGTCCACAGACACCGCTGTCCTGCAGGGTGGGGAGTGGGCACCTGTGGCCCCAGGCAGGTTCCTTCCCACAGCTGCTGGGCTTCTGGGCCTGCCCTGGTGCCTGGAATCACACATGGCAAGGTGGGGAGGGCAGGGGCAGTAATGCTGTTTGCCCGTCTGCATTCTCTTGTCCTGAGAATGGCCAGGTCCCTGTCAGCAGCTGGCTGGTTGGCCTGTGAGGAAGGAAGGAGTGTGGAGTTGTCCTCACCCTCATGGCTTTGGTCCCTCCCTCCCTCTCTCCCATTCCTCAAAGGAACAGGGTCTGTCTTGGCTGCCATGACAGATTAGAATACTGAGGCTCAAAAGCGATTGAGTGGCCTGCTCCAAGTCACACGGTAACAAAAAACCAGAATCTGAATCAAATGGGTCTGCCTATTGCTCCACACTACCCAGGGCAGCTGGAGTGGGTTAGAACGACGCACCCCCTCACTGGAGAGAGAAGGGTCCTGGAGAGGCAGGGTTTGGCAGGAGGTCCCAGGGCCACATACTCATGTTGGCCAGGCAGCTTCCAGGCTCGGCCTCGGGCTCTGGCTCCTCGGCGAAGTAGACTTGCCAGTCCAAACTGCTGACCCAGTCCTCGTAGGCAGGGAGCGCGGTGAAGACTGCCGGCCTGGCGGGGCCTTGGCAAGCATCTCCAAAGCTGTGCAGCCCGGCCAGGAACCATGTGCCCCTCACCTCATGCACCAGTGGTGCCCCAGACAGGCCCTGTCAGGGGTCAAGTGACACTGGGTGACTTTACAGGCAGCTGTGCAGAATGGCAGAGTGGGCTAGGGAGGCTCTGGCTGTTTGGGAGCTAACTGGCAAAAAGGCCTAGTTTCAGGTGGGAGGTGGGTCCAGAGGCCAAGCCTGGAAGGTTCGTTCTTGAGCTATTGGGTGAGGGGATGCCAGGGGCCTATTAGGTAAGGCGTGGGGGCCTTTGGCTCACCTCACAGCTGGGCAGCTCACCCACAGCACTGGTACACACCATCCCCGGCAGAATAGTGCTGCCATCACCCCCAGGAGCTGTATGCAGCCGGCTGCAGGCCCTAGGCCCCAGGAGGGTCACAGGCACTGTCTGGGGGGAGCTGATGCCTGTGGAGCAAGGGAAGCTGGTTGCTCCGGCCTGCAGGCTGGATGGACAGTGGCCCTGGCCCCGTGCCCACCTACCTGCTCCTGGGCGGGCCCGTCCCAGGACCCAGCCGCGCTCCCCGTCAGGCAGGTGGTGGTCAGCATAGGGCAGGCAGAGGGGCCGCAGGCTGGCACCCAGTGTCACAGGCTGGGCCAGCAGCAGGAGGGCCACGTCGTAGCCCCCCTCGGGGTGGGTGTAGGCCCCATGCAGGATGAGCTGCTTCAGGCCCCACTCCTCCGGTCTGGTCCCCAGCCCTACACCCCATTCCTCTGGGGCCTGGCGCCTATGCAGAGGCAGTGTGCACGGCACCAGGTGACAGGGCTGCCGGCAGGGGCAGGGGGCACAGCGGAGAGGGATCCAAGACTCACCCGATGAAGCAGTGGGCAGCAGTCAGCACCACCTCCTCTGACACCAGGGCTCCGCCACAGGCCAGCTGCCCCTGGTGCATCAGTCTGGCATCCCAGGGCCATGGGGAGGGTGCTCCTGCCTGGGGACCTGCTGTCCTCAAGGATCCACAGGCTGAAACAGATGAGTGCCTCATCTGACTTCTTGCTAAGTGTTTCCCACTTCCCGTCAAATTCTCATAATCTTTTGAAATTGAATTTTGTTCCCCTCATTACTGAAGGTAACCAAAGTTCCAGAGAGGTTAAATGACTTCCTCGCTCTGTACTACAGGCAAGTGGCAGACTTGGGATTCACAAGCCAGGGCCTGAGCTTTTAGCCCTGTTGGTCTGATGGGACCTCGGTCCCAGCCTCGTGGGAATGCCCCTACTCGTCACTCCCCCGCCCCACCCATCTGTACCCTCCAGGCTGGGCCTGCCTCCCATATTCCTGGCTCATTAGTGCATCTCTTACCATCAAGACATAATATCCGTCCCAGGAATTATTTTGCATTCAATTTGCATGCCAGTCACTTAATGCCGGAATTCTGACTGGGAGCCCTACCCTGTGCAGGCTCGCTGGGTCCCTGCTGGAAGCTTGCCACTTCCCCAGAAACCCAATTCAGGTCTCAGAGATTCCTCTTCTCACCTAAACTCCAAACCTGTAGAGTTCCAAAGTGCCTGCGCCTGTCAGCCCTAATGGGGCTGTTACCATCCCAGGGGGTGAAAGAGGCCCCTAATTAGGCTCGGCGGTGTGGATGCCTGTGCCAGTTCTCTAGTCCTAACTGAGGTTTGCTTCACAGTGGCTTCTACCCACTGCCAGCATGCCCCGCTCATACCTACACAGCTGTCCTCGTCACTCATCTCTGGGGTCTCTGGGCTCTGGGCCAGGAAAGCTGCCCCCTGAACTTGAGCCTGCAACCAGGAACTGTGAGCAGCTGTGTTGGTCAGCAGCACAGGAGCGTCCTCCCGGGCACAGCTTGATGCAAAGCTGATGATGCCAGCCTGAACCCAGTGTCCATCGGGCTCGAGGCAGAGCACAGGGCCCCCAGAATCTCCCTGGAGCCAGGCAACAATGCCAAGGACAGATGCCTGAGCCTAGCTATGGCAGATACCCTCTGATTGCAGCCCTTTCCCCCGGTCCTGTGAGTCCAACCCCCAGCCCAGGGCTAGGACCCTCCCCTTCTGCTCCTTCTCTCCTCCCCATCAGACCTGACAGGGCCCCTGCACCCCAGGCTGGGGGCCCCCACATAGCATCCCAGGCCGGGCCGGGTTGGATAGGTGTCGCTGGTGCAGCTGGTTATAGATGCAGTTACATGTGGGGCGACTGATGAGATGCAGGCGCAGATTCCGTAGGGTCCCAGGAGCTAGTGAAAGAGACGGGGCTCGGGCTGGAGTCTGGGATCTGAGAAGCAAGGGAGACTGGAAGCCAGGACAGATGGGAGCTGAGACAGTGACCTTGGGCAAGCAGAGTGCCTCTCCGAGCTTCAGTCTGGGCCAGCACTTACCATCACTGGTGTCCTGATCCCAGCCAGTGGCCCAGCAGGAGGCTCCAAAGGGGAAGCGATGAGCAGGCTGGGGTAGGCAGAGGGGTGTGTGGGTCATGGGGTGGGTGAGCCGCAGCAGGGCCAGGTCTGAGCCCTGGCTATAGTGGTTATAGGCCCTGGGCAACTGCAGGGCAGCCACCCCCACCTCTTCGGCCCCAGGGCTGAGTCCCTCACGCTGCAGAGAACCCAGGACCACTGACCAGGAGTTCAGTTCTATCGCTGCTGCCCTGGAAGGGGAAGGACAAGGTCCAGGCTGCTGAGTACAAGGGGAGACAGTGACACCATGGGAGATCCCACAGGTAAGTGGAAGATAGCAGAGAGCACTCCACAGCTTTTTCTTTTTGAGGTAGGGTCTCGTGCTGTTGCCCAGGCTGCAGTGCAGTGGCATCACCACGACTCACTGCAAGCCTTGACCTCCCAGGCTCAAGCGATCCTCCCACCTCAGCCTCGTGAGTAGCTGGGACTACAGATGTGCACCACCATGCCTGGCTACTTTTATATATTTTGTAGAGACATGGTCTTGCTATGTTGCCCAGGCTAGTCTTGAACTCTTGGGCTCAAGCGATCCTCCCTCCTTGGCCTCCCAAAGTGCTGGGATTATAGGCGTGAGCTACTGTGCCTGGCCTCCGTCTGTGACTTTAAGCAAGGTCATTCCCTTGCAACCTGTTTTCTCATTTGTAAATCTTCTACCTAAACTCCAAACCTGTAGAGTTCCAATGTGCCTGCGCCTCTCAGCCCTAATGGGGCTGTTCCCATCCCAGGGGGTGAAAGAGCCCCCTAATTAGGCTCAGCAGTGTGGATGCCCGTGCCAGTTCTCTAGTCCTAAGGTTGAAAGGTGGTTGTTGCAATTAACTTGACAATATGTACCCGGTACATGGCAGATTCTCAGTAAGTGGTACTTTATTATTACTCTAGAGGTAGGGACTAGCCTTGTGGGGCTTGAGACAAATCATCCACCCTCCAGAGCCAGAGACCCTGCCTGACCCCAGCCATGACTTACTTTTCAAAGCAGTGGGCAGCAGTGAGGACCCAGGTGTCCGCCACCAGGGAGCCGCTGCAGATGTGGGCTCCCTGCCTCCTCACACTGGCCTGCCAGGGCCACTCGCCGGGGACTGTGTTGCCCTCCTGAGGCTTGGGGGGACCGGGGCCACGCTGTCCACAGGCTGTGGAGAGGGTTGGGTCACAATGACAGCAGATCCCTGTCCTAACCTCACCCCAGTCCCGACCCAGACCCAAGTAAAGGCCCAGACCCCACATCCCCAGACCTTACCACGCTGAGCGGCTTGAAGACCTGGGAAGAGAGAGACACAGGTGAGACTCCAGGCCTGCCTAGCTTTGGGGAGGAGAGGGAATGGGCTGGGGGGCGGGCCCAGGGTCCTTGCTTGTGACTCTGATTACCTCACCAGCCCCTCCCAGAATGAAAATATTTATATGAGGTCGAGACAGCTTTTATTGGAACCTATTCAGCATTCACACTCAGTAATTAATTCTCCTTCAGCTGTGCTCAGCACTCCGGGGCTTGAGGTTCAGCTTGGGAGTAGGCCAACCCTCCTCCAGGCTTCAGAACCCCCAACTCCTGCCCCCGCCACTGAGTCAGGGAGGCGGCCTCTGTGTGTGGAGAGCATTAGCTTAATTGTCCTCTCAGCAGCAGAGGCCTAAAAGGATTAGAGGCCTGCGTCATTTCCAAGTGGGGAGGGCCCCAAGAAATGGAGACTTACCTCACCCTGGTCTAGAGACTCAGTCTTCCCCACCTTCCCAGAAACTGCCTGAGAGCTCTCCAGAGAGAGGGCCCCTGCCCGCCACCCCTCACAGGCACACAGGCACCCCCATGAGACAGCTGAGCCAGGCTGCCCAGAGGATGGATGAAAAGAAAGGGAAACTGAGGCCAGAGGAGCCCCGAGTTTGCCTGAGGTTATTGTGGAAGTCGAGGGGGAGGCGGGTATAGGACACACACAGGCAGCACCACACACACAAAGACCACAGGCCCTGCCAACGCAAAATGCAGCTGGCCCGAGAAAATCTCATCCATGTTGACGCAGGTGGCCACATTTACCGCCCCACAGAGTCCCACGGAGTTACATCCCAACTGGTGGACTGTTGCCCACAGGCAATCCCCCCACCAAGGAGCAGGGACTGCTGGGGCAGAGATGGCCCCTGAGCCCCCACCAGGCCACCCCCATACCCCCATGCACAGCGGCTTACCCTCCATGAGGACCGTGGCACCCGCAAAGAGCAGCACTGGGCCCCAGCTCCACTTCATGCTGCCCCGGGCCACTCTGCCGCCTGTGCTCCGCTCTTAAGAGAGGCCACCTGGGTCTCCCTGGCTCCACCTCTGCTCCACACCCAGTTGGCTAGGAGTCAGCTCTCTGCTTGCCCTAGCCAGCAGTTCCTAGTTCTGGGACTGTGGCTGTGTGACCCTGGGCTTGTCACCACCCCTCTTTGGGCCTCAGCTGCGGAGCCAAACTGTCAGGGTTTAAATCTATTTCCTTACTACTTGAGTGGCCTGGGAGAGCTAACCTGCCTGCACCCACCTTGTCTGAGAAATAGTTGTTGAATGGAAAATGCCTCGATGACAGCCTGGCACAGGGCAAGCTCACTCCCAGCATGAAAGCGCCATCCTGGAACTGTGGAGGGGCACGTGAGCAGCTCCTCCCGGTCCCTACTTTTCATTTCCACTCCCCCACTTCTCTTCCAGCCATGGCCAGGTAGGTTTCACATGCCCTCTCCCAGGTCTGCTCAGAGACAGTGTGTGCCAGGCTGGGTGTCGAGGGGCCAGCACCCACTGCTGCTTGCTCACTGTGAGCCTTTGGCAAATCTCAGTATCTCCCTGGGCCTGCTGGCTTCCCGGGAAACAGGGTGACAGCAGTGCCTACCTTCCTCACAGGCACTGGGGGACTCGGTCAGGCAGGAAGAACACTTGGGCGCATGCCTCCTCTTCCTCTTCCCACTCCTAACTCAGGCTGGCCCAGACTGTTCAAGAACCCTGACCCCAAGACATAGGCAGTTGCGGGTAGGGTTTAGCATATAGATGCTGGCCAGGCACGGTGGCTCACGCCTGTAATCCCAGCACTTTGGGAGGCCAAGGCAGGCGGATCACCTGAGGTGGGGAGTTCGAGACCAGCCTGACCAACATGGAGAAACCCTGTCTCTACCGAAAATACAAAATTAGCCTGGTGTGGTGGTGGGTGCCTGTAATCCCAGCTACTCAGGAGGCTGAGGCAGGAGAATCGCTTGAACCCGGGAGGAGGAGGTTGTGGTGAGCCGAAATTGTGCCACTGCACTCCAGCCTGGGCAATAAGAGCAAAACTCCGTCTCAGAAACAAACCAACAAAAAAAAGCATATAGATGCTGGAGCCAGAGGGACCAGGTGGATTCAAATCCTGAGAGCCTCCTGTAGTAGCTGTGTGATCTCAGGCATACTACTTAGCCTCTCTGTCCCTATCATCAAGATAAGGGTAATAACAGTATGCACCTCATACATCACTGTAAAGATTAAATGAGTTTAACATGTTAACACAAGTTGCTGGGTTTTTTTTTTTTGAGACGGTCTTGCTCTGTTGCTCAGGTTGGAGTGCAGTGATCATGGCTCACTGCAGCCGCAACCTTCTGGGCTCAAACGATCTTCCTACCAGCTTCCCGATTAGTTGGGACTACAGGTGCATACCACCATGCCTGGCTAATTTTTTTTTTTTTTTTTTGTAGAGGCAGGGTTCTCACTATTTTGCTCAGGCTGGTATGGAACTCACGACCTCAAGTGATCCTCCTGCCTTGGCCTCCCAAAGTGCAGGGATTACAGGTGTGAGCCACTGCACCCAGCCAACACAAGTTCTTAAACAGTGCTTGGCATGTAGGTAAGTGGTCAGGGCATAATAGGCAAAATAAAAACCTTCACAACCTGGCCCTGGCCCTCCTGGGCTACCAATACTGGCTTGGGATGGTCAATAAGGCAATTGGAGGGGTTAAAGTCAAACTCAAGGAAAAACTTCCCAGCAAGCATTTACAGAACCAGAAGGGCAGCCTGCCCTTGCAGATGTGTGCTCAGCCTTCCCAGGAGAGGAGGCCTGGCTCCTGTGGGCAGCAGGAGCGAGCTGCCAGCCTGTTTCCTGGGGGTGGGGGCCGATGGCGCGCCAGGCCTTGCTGACTCCACATGCTGGAGATGAGACTACACATAATCACCCTTCCCAGCAGGCCCTCCACTCTCCCTCTGACTCACCCTTCCCAGCTCCAGAGAAGGCAACACTGAGGGAGGCCCAGCACCACAGTCCGTGGCAGACACATGGTTCAGACTTGGCTGATTGATCTAAGAAACTTTATTGCTCAGAACCTTCCCTCCCTGGGCAATGGCAAGAGCTTTGGAGACCAGCCCTTGGGGACAGAGTCAGAGGCACTGGGTGGAAAAAAGAGCAAGTGTGTGGCACATTTGGTCCATTGTCGTGTGCAGGTATGGCAGGAGGAGGGGGGACTCTAGAAGGCCCCGCATCTAGGGCCTTCTAGGGACCCAGATATGCCCGCTTGGGCAAGGCTCACATGCCAAAGCAAAGCAGACGACGCCAGCCTGGCTTGGGGTGAGGGCTCAGTGCCTCTTAGCCTTGCCCTGGGGTTCTTGGACCTTCTGGAAACTGAGCCACATCAGGCCCACATTGATGGCATAGGTGGTGATGCAAACGATGCAGAAATCATAGAGCACGAAGAACAGGATCCAGGCCAGGTAGACAGAACCAGCGAGAGACACCAGGGAGCTCAGCAGCAGCAGGACAGAGGCCCAGCGCGTCCGCAGGCAACCTGCAAGGCAGAAGAGGGTCCAGTGTGGGCTTCAGGGACTGGCCACCTCCTGAACACTCCATGATGTCACCACACCACCTAGATGCCAGTTGCTGCTGGGAAGTGTCTCTAAAACAAGAGGCTCCAGGGCAGGTGTGATGGCTTACACCTGTAATCCCAACACTCTGAGAGGCCGAGGTGGGAAGACTGCTTTAGGCTAGGAGTTCAAAACCAGCTTGGGCAACATAGAAAGACCCAATCTGTATCAAAAATGTAGAAATTCAGCTGGGCGCAGTGGCTCATGCCTGTAATCCCAGCACTTTGGGAGGCCGAGGGTGGTGGATCACTTGAGGTCAGGAGTTCGAGAGCAGCCTGGCCAACATGGCAAAACCCCATCTCTACTAAAAATACAAAAATTAGCCAGGCGTGGTGATGGGCACCTGTAATCCCAACTGCTGGGGAGGCTAAGGCAGGAGAATAGCTTGAACCTAGGAGGCAGAGGTTGCAGTGAGCCGAGATCACACCACTGCACTCCAGCTTGGGCAACAAGAGCGAGACTTCGTTTCAAAAAAAAAAAAAGGCCCGGTGAGGTTGGCTCATGCCTGTAATCCTAGCACTTTGGGAGGCCGAGGCGGACGGATCACCAGGTCAAGAGATTGAGACAATCCTGGCCAACAGGGTGAAACCCTCTCTACTAAAAATACAAAAATTAGCGGGGCGTGGTGGCACGTGCCTGTAGTCCCAGCTACTCGAGAGGCTGAGGCAGAATTGTTTGAACCGGGGAGACAGAGGTTACAGTGAGCCAAGATCACGCGACTGCACTCCAGCCTGGCGACAGAGCAAGATTATGTCTCAAAAGATAAAAAATAAAATAAAAATTAGCTGGGTGCAGTGGCATGTGCCTCTAGTCCCAGCTATTCAGGAGGATCACTTGAGCCAGGAGTTCCAGATTACAGTGAGCTATGATTGTGCCACTGCACTTCAGCCTGGCAACAGAGCAAGATGATTTCTTAAAAAAAAAAAAAAAAAAAAAGGCTTTGACAGGTTCCCTCCAAGGAACTTGCCATTGCCCAGGGAGGGAAAGTTCTGAGCAATAAAATTTCCTAAATAAATTGGCCAAGTCTGAACCATGTGTCAGCCAAGGGCCGTGGTGCTGGGCCTCCCTCGGTGATGCCTTCTCTGGAGCTGGGAAGGGTGACTCAAAGGGAGTGTGGGGACCTGTTGGGAAGGGTGGTAATGGGTAGTCTCATCTCCAGGGTATGGTATCAGCAAGGCCTGGGGTGCCATCGTCTCCCACTCTCTTGGTTCCCCCATCTGTTCAATAATTCCTGGGACCAGATACAAATTTTCCTGCAGAGCACTAAATGAGATAAAAGATAGCTCATGTTCAGCTTCTCCTTAAAAAGGAATTTCGGCATCTTTTCCACAAAACTGGGGTGCTGGTGGGGCATGGAAGCTCATGCCTGTAATCCCCCTAGCACCTTGGGAGGCTGAGGCAGACAGATTGCTTAATATCAGCCTGGGCAACATGGCGAGACACTGTCTCTACCAAAAAAAATACAAAAATTAGCTGGGTATAGTGGTGCACGCCTGTGATTCCAGCTACTTGGGAGGCTAAGGTGGGAGGATCACTTGGGCAGGGAGGCAGAGGTTGCCATGAGCTGAGATCGCGCCAGTGCACGCTAAGGGCATCCTAGACCTCAGTTTGGGCAACAGAGCCAGACCCTGTCTCAAAACAACAACAAACAAAAAACCTGGGGACCTAGGATGTCTTTAACGGCCCTTTAGCCTCTAACAGTACTTAAACCAATTAAAAGACTCCTGTTAGTTACCTCCCCACCTCTCCACCCGCAGGATGCTCCGTGACGAGCAGCTAGCTGGCTATCAGCTGTGGATCACCAAGATTGCATGGAGTGGGGCTGAGCTGACCAAGGAGGATGAGGGCGGGGCCCTGCAGGGAGGGGGCAGAGCCACTCACCTAACAATAGCTGTAGTGTGTAGAAGATGCAACCGAATATGCTGTTGGATTGATTGAGGATGCTGTCCGGTCCCAGCACATGCTCCACCAGCCCGAAGCCCTTGCCCCACCTGGCAGAGGGGTGGTGTGGGGGGGTGGAACCAGATTAGGAATGTCAACCTAGTGCCTTGGACCCTACCCCGGAAAGGTGATTTCCAAGAAGCCACCTGGGTTATCCTGTGTTCCCCACCTCCTATCCTAGTCCAAGGGTCGATGACCTCCAGTCAGCGGACACCTTTGGCCACGTCAGGATTCCATGTCACTGACCCTATCCTCCCCTCTCCCCACACCAGGCCCGGACGTGGCTACTCCATAGGCCCTGCTTTTCATCTAGACCTTAAGTAATTCTTTTTTTTTTTTTTTTTTTTTTTTTGAGACAGAGTCTCGCTCTGTGGCCCATGCTGGAGTGCAGTGGCGCGATCTCGGCTCACTGAAACCTCTGCCTCTCGGGTTCAAGCGATTCTCCTGCCTTAGACCCCCAAGTAGCTGGGATTACAGGAGCCTGCCATAGTGCAGGGCTAATTTTTCTATTTTTGGTAGAGACAGGCTTTCACCATGTTGGCCAGGCTGGTAAACTGACTTCAAGTGATCCAGCCGCCTCGGCCTCCCAAAGTGCTGGGATTACAGGAGTGAGCCACCGCGCCCGGCCCTTAAGTAATTCTTAAAATGGCAAGGCTGTTATAACGGTTCACTCGGTTTTGCATCAGAGACTGGGAGTCGGCGGCAGATTATCTTTGCCCTGGACCCCAGAATCTCCAGCTCCCTGGCCACTCACTCGCCTCCTCGGTATTCCGTCATTATGCTAACGCCTGGCCATCACGCACAGCTAGACCAGGCCACCTTGTTCCCGGGCGCAGCCATCGCCAACCCCCCTTCACCTGCGCGCCGTCCTTGAGACCATCGTCAATCTCTGCCGCCATCCTGCCTCCCCGCCTTTCCCGGTCACCGTTATTCCTTGGCATCCAACTCACGTGCGAGTACCCAGAATAATCCCAGTCCCCAGCACTGTCTGGTCCCTTGCCTCGCACTCTTATTTCGAACACCAGTATCTCTGGGTAGCTCAGCCCCCGTGCAACGACCCCGCGAGCAGTCCACCTCCTTGTCCGTTCCCTGGGCACACTGATCCCAGACTCCAGAATAATCATCTGGCAATCTGGCCGCCCTGCTCCGAGGCCCCATGTCTCCCACTCCCGTGCACACCTGGAGGAGAAGACGCGGGAACAGCTGATGGCGGTGCCCACGTCGCAGAGCGCGCGGTAATCCCTGTCCCGGGCGCGCGCCGCCTTCACGTGCAGCGCGTAGAGCGAAAGCACTAGGCCCGCCAAGCAAAGAGCGAGCCGCACCCAGCCAGGGCTCCCCCAGGTGCTGCTGCCCATTATCTCCAGGTCCCGCCGGAGGCGCCAGCAGAGAAAACCAGCCACGGAGCAGGGGCGGGGCGGGGAATGGCCACGCCCCTCCTGCCCCTCTGACTTGGCGATTGGCCGGCCGGGTTCGCACTCCGCGACCCAAAAGCCTGTTCCCGGGATCTAGTCAGGCGAGAGAGTTAGGAAAACAGCTAAGACTGCCCCGACCGGTGAGGCGGGTAAGAGACGTGCGGAATCGCGGCCCCAGCGGCTGCCAGGCATGATGGGAGTTGTAGTCGGGGCGGCTGCAAGGCGTCAAGGGAAATGACGTCTCCAGAGATTTAAAAACTGTTTTGGGGCCGGGCGCGGTGGCTCAAGCCTGTGAATCCAGCACTTGGGAGGCCGAGACGGCGGACTCACGAGGCAGGAGATCGAGACCATCCTGGCTAACATGGTGAAACCCGTCTCTAAAAAATAAACAAAAAACAGCCGTGCCGACCTGTCGGCGCCCTCGTAGTCCCAGCTACTCGGAGAGCTGAGCAGAGAATGCGTCTGACCCGATGCCGGAGCTTGCAGTGAGCTGAGATCTCCCACTGCACTCCACCTAGGGCGACAGAGCTAGACTCCGTCTCAAAAAAAAAAAAAAAAAACAAAAAAAAAAACAAAAATAGCCGGCATGGTGGGCACATGCCTGTAATCCCAGCTACTCCGGAGGCTGAGGCAGGAGAATTGCTTGAGCCGGGGAGACGGAAGTTGCAGTGAGCTGAGATCGTGCCACTGCACTCCAGTCTGGCCGACAGAGTGAGACTCTGTCTCAAAAAAAAAAAAAAAAAAAAAAAATTGTGTTAATGTGGCTAACAGCATTTGCGCCTACCCTATGCCAAGTCCTGTTGTAAGAACTAGAGCATCCAGGACCTAGAGACCAGCGGATCAGGGGATCCAGCGAATACGGCGATCCGATTCGGGAACCAAGCATTTCCCCTGAAACTATTTCAGGCACCATTCGGGCTGCAGCCTCCCCTCCTCCCAGGTCCTGCCTCACCAGTGCTTCTTGCCGGTCGGTCTCTCTTTCCCTTACATTCACAGAACCACTCCTTTGGCCACACACACCCTTGACAAGTATCCTAACCTCTCTACTATCATGGCACCTGCATGGCAACACCTGAGCTTGGATCAACTCAATAGTCTCTCCTTTCCAAGCTGTGGGCCTGCTGAGGTCTCTCCTTCACAGATGTCCCATCTGATGGTGACCCATCTCTCCTACACCTTCAACCTCTCCATCTTCCCCATCTACATTGCAACTTGTTTCTCTTTCCCATCTCAGAAACATCAACAAATCTCCCTTCACTAAGAGGTCCTTCACCAGCCTCCCCTCCCCGCATTATCCCATCTACTCCTCCACAGTCAAGTTTTTGGAAAGATTCTACACTCCCAGTCTCTACTTCCTCACTTCTTCCTTGCTGCCCACGCCATAAACTAGCTGCTGCCTCCAGCACTGCCCTGACACCTAGTGGCTGGTGTCACCAAGACGCTAGACCCAGTGGTTATTTATTTATTAATTTACTTATTTTGAGACGGAGTCTCACTTTGTCACCCAGGCTGGAGTGCAGTGGTGCCATCTCGGCTCACTGCAACCTCCACCTCCAGGGTTCAAGTTTTTCTCCTGCCTCAGCCTCTCGAGTAGTTCAGACTACAGATGCCTGCCACCACGCCCAGCTAATTTTTGTATTTTTAGTAGAGACGGGGTTCACCATATTGGCCAGGCTCATCTCAAACTCCTGACCTCAAGTGATCCACCCACCTTGGTCTCCCAAAATGCTAGGATTACAGACGTGAGCCACCGTGCCCGGCCAATGGTTGTTTTTCAGGTCTTCTCTTGCTTGACTTCCCAGAGGGATCCCTTACTATTGCACACACCTTCCTGGAAACTCTCTCTTCCTCTGGCGTCTGTGATATTTCCCTCTCCTGCTGGCTCCTCCCCCTCCGGATGCTCTTTCTCACATCTACTCTCTTCTAGAGAGTGTGGTAGACAGAATAATGGTCTCCAAAGATGTCCCTGCATGAATCCCTGGAACTTGTGAATATGATAGGTTAAATGGCAAAAAGGAAATTAAGGTTGCAGATGGAATTAAGCTGACCAATCTCTTGATTTGATTTGATTTGATTTATTTAATTTATTTTGTTTTTGAGGCGGAGTTTCACTCTTGTTGCCCAACTGGAGTGCAATGGCATGATCTCTGCTTACTGCAACCTCCACCTCCCAAGTTCGAGCGATTCGCCTGCCTTAGCCTCCCGAGTAGCTGGGATTACAGGCACCCGCCACCACACCTGGCTAATTTTTTTAACTTTTAGTAGAGATGGGGTTTCACTATATTGGCCAGGCTGGTCTTCAAACTCCTGACCTCAGGTGATCCGCCCACCTCAGCCTCCCAAAGTGCTGGGATTACAGGCGTGAGTCACCGTGCCCGGCCTATTTATTTATTTATTTATTTATTTATTTTTGAGATGGAGTTTTGCCCTTGTTGCCCAGGCTAAAATGCAATGGTGCTATCTCGGCTCACCGCAACCTCCACCTCCCGGGTTAAAGTGATTCTCCTGCCTTAGCCTCCTGAGTAGCTGGGATTATAGGGATGCACCACCACGCCCAGCTAATTTTTTGTATTTTTAGTAGAGATGGGGTTTCTCCATATTGGTCAGGCTGGTCTCAAACTCCTGACCTCAGGTGATCCACGTGCCTGGGTCTCCCAAAGTGCTGGGATTATAGGCGTGAGGCACCGCACCAGGCTCTATTGATTTATTTTATTTTATTTTGAGACGGAGTCTCGCTCTGTTGCCTAGGCTGGAGTACAGTGGCACAATCTTGGCTCACTGTAACTTCCACCCCCCGGGTTCAAGCCATTCTCCTGCCTCAGCCTCCCCAGTAGTTGGGACTATAGGCACATGCAATCATGCCTGGCTAATTTTTGTATTTTTAGTAGAGACAGGGTTTCACTATGTTGGCCAGGCTGGTCTCGAACTCCTGACTTCGTGATCTGCCCACCTCAGCCTCCCAAAGTGCTGGGATTACAAGTGTAAGCCACCGTGCCCAGCATATTTTATTTGTTTAAAGACCCTTGACACACAGGCTGGAGTGCAGTGGCACTGTCATAACTCACTGCAACCTCTGCCTCCCAGGTTCAAACGATTCTTGCACCTCAGCCTCCCTAGTAGCTAGGAGTGCAAATACGTCCCACCACACCTGGATAATTTATTTTTATTTTTGTAGAGACGGGGTCTCACTTTGTTTCCCAGGCTGGTCTAAACTTCTGGTTTCAAGCAACCTTCCTGCCTCAAAGTGCTGTGAGTACAGGCATGAGCCACCACCACACCTGGCCTAATTTGCTGATTTTTATTTATTTATTATTATTTATCTTAATTTTTATTTTGAGACAGAGTCTTGCTCTGTCAGCCTCCCAGGTAGCTGGGATTATAGGTGCCCACCACCATGCCCAACTAATTATTGTAATTTTTTTTTTTTTTTTAAGTAGAGACAGGGTTTCACCATGTTGGCCAGGCCGGTCTTGAACTCCTGACCTCAAGTGATCCACCTGCCTCAGCCTCTCAAAGTGCGGTGAATACGGATGTGAGTCACCGTGCCTGGTCCAATTTTTGTATTTTCAGTAGAGATGGGGTTTTGCCATGTTGGCCAGGCTGGTCTCGAACTCATGACCTCAGGTGTTCCACCTGCCTCCGCCTCTCAAAGTGCTGGGATTACAGGCATGAACCACCGTGCCTGGCCCACAAGGGTCCTTAAAAAATGAAGGAGGATGACAGAAGAGAGTCAGAGGGAGATGTGAGTAAAGAAAAAAGACACAGAGAGCTGCAATGTTGCTGGTTTGAAGATGGAGGAAGGGGGTTGTGAGCTAATAAATACGGGTGGCCTCTAAAGGCAAGAAAGGATAAAGAACTGGATTCTCACCCTAGAGTCACCAGTAAGGAACTATCAATATCTTGATTTCAGCCCAGTGAGACTCTGTCAGACTTCTAAGCTACAGAACTATAAGATAAATTTTTGTTGTTTTAAGTCATTAAATGTGTAGTAACTTGTTACAGCATCAATTAGAAATGAATACAGAGGACTGGGCATTAGGCCTGTATCTCAGCTTTCTCTGGTTTCCTGGTGTGTTCCTGTTATTTATTGTTGGCTTCCCCCCAGAATGAGTGATCTAAGAGGAAGCAAAATAGAAGCCGCAATCTCTTTATGACTTAGCCTCAGAAGACACACACTGGGGCCGGGTGCAGTGACTTATGCCTATAATCCCAGCACTTTGGGTGGCTGAGGCAGCAGGACAACTTGAGCCCAGGAGTTTGAGACACCCTGGACAACACAGTGAAACCCTGACTCCACAAAAAATAAACAAAATTAGCCGGGTGTGGTGGTGTGCACCTGTAGTCCCTTTGGGGAGGTGTGCACCTATAGTCACTTTGGGAGGCTCAGACAGGACAATAACTTGAGCCCAGGAGTTTCGAGACGGGTCTGGGCAATGTGGCAAGACTCTGTCTTTATAAATTTTTTTTTTTTTTTTTTTTTTTT
>NW_016802972.1:473253-489781 GCF_001698545.2 Rhinopithecus bieti | reverse complement strand
CCGCCCGCCTCGGCCTCCCAAAGTGCTGGGATTACAGGCTTGAGCCACCGCGCCCGGCCTATAAATATTTTTAAAATTAGGTGGGGCATGGTGGCTCATGCTACCTGTAATCCCAGCACTTTGGGAGGCTGAGGTGGGTGGATCACCTGAAGTCAGGAGTTTAAGACAAGCCCGGCCTACATGGCGAAACCCCATCTCTACTAAAAATACAAAAATTAGCTGGGCATGGTGGCGGGGACCTGTAATCCCAGCTACTCAGGAGGCTGAGGCAGGAGAATCATTTGAACCTGGGAGGCGGAAGTTGTAGTGAGCCGAGATTGCCTTCCTCACTTCGAGTTATAAAAGATTTTGACCATATTTTCTTTTCTTTCTTTCTTTATTTTTTGAGACGGGATCACGGAGTCTCGCTCTGTCGCCATTCTGCTGCCTCAGTCTCCCGAGCAGCTGGGACTACAGGCGCCCACCACCACGCCCAGCTGATTTTTTCTATTTTTTAGTAGAGATGGTGTTTCACCGTGTTAGCCAGGATGGTCTCAATCTCCTGACCTTGTGATCCACCCGCCTCAGCCTCCCAAAATGCTGGAATTACAGGCGTGAGCCACCGTGCCAGGCCTTTTTTTTTTTTTTTTTTTTTGAGACAGAGTTTCACTTTTGTTGCCCAGGCTGGAGTGCAATGGCACGATTTCAGCTCACCGCAACCTCTGCCTCCCAGGTTCAAGTGATTCTCCTGCCTCAGCCTCCCTAGTAGCTGGGATTATAGGCATGTGCCACCACACCCGGCTAATTTTGTATTTTTAGTAGAGACAGGGTTTCTCCATGTTGGTCAGGCTGGTCTTGAACTCCCGACCTCAGGTGATCCGCCTGCCCTGGCCTCCCAAAGTGCTGGGACTACAGGCGTGAGCCACCACACCCCGACCGACTATATTTTCTTCTAGCATTTTATTTATTTATTTATTTATTTGAGATAGTCCTGCTCTGTCGCCCAGGCTGGAATGCAGTGGTGCAATCTTGGCTCACTGCACTCTCCGCCTACCGGATTTAAGCTATTCTCCTGCCTTAGCCTCCTGAGTAGCTGTGATTACAGGTGCCAGCCACTATGCCCGGCTGATTTTTGCATTTTCAGTAGAGATGGGGTTTCACCATATTGGCCAGGCTGGTCTCGAACTCCTGATCTCATGATCCACCCTCCTTGGCCTGTAATCTCAGTGCTGGGATTACAGGCATGAGCCACGGTGCCTGGCTCTTTTTTTTTTTTTCTTTTTTTTTTCCTGTTAGAGACAAGGTGTTGTTATGTTGCCTCTAACTCCTGGGCTCAAGCAATTCTCCCACCTTGGCTTCCCAAAGTGCTGCTGGGATTACAGGAGTGAGCCACTGCCCCCAGCCTCTGACAGTTTTTGTGCACTAGGAATTTGGGAAGACAATATTACCTGGCTATTTCTGGCTCATACAATTGCAGGCAGATGGTGGCTAAAGCTGGAACAATGAGCAGCTAAAGCAACTGAAAGATAACCTAGCATCTCCCTCTCTCTCAGTAGTCTCTGAGCCTATCCATGTCGTCCTCTGCATGGGCTAGCTTGGGCTTCCTCACAGCATGGCAGCCTCAAGGCTTTGATAGTCAGCTTCCAAAATGGTCCTCAATGATTCCTGCTTCCTGGTATTGATACCATGTGCAGTCTCTCCTCACATTGAAAGGGGCTGAACTGGCCCATTGGGATAATGCAGAAATGACAATGTGTGACTTTAGAGGCTAAATCATGAAGATATTGTGGCTTCCATTTTGCTCCTTTGTAGATCACTCATTCTAGACAAAGCCAGCTACCATGATACGAAGGCACTCAAGTAACCCTAGGGAGAGGTCTCCTTAGTGAGGAACTGAAGCCCTATAAGGAACATGGGTGTGCTGCAGTCAAGTGGGCATAGGCCAAAGTAAACATCCAGAGTGACTCAGTGAGTTTAGAGTGCAGGCATATAGCTCCACTTGTTATCACAGCCATGTAGCCATAACATGGGAAGGCTTATCACTTGGCTCTGAGCCACTGTTGTCCGTAAAAGGTATAATTGCCCTGCTGACACTATGCACGGGGCTCGGCCCAACATGGCTTGACATGGGACATGGCTCTTGTGCAGGTGCTTGTGTCCAGAGAAAGAGAGAAAGCCAGAGCTGTCCATCTCAGGGAAGCCAAGACACAGCTCAGCTTGCTGGTGCCAAGAGGGAGAAATAGTGAAGCTGCAGGGCGTGGTGGCTCATGCCTGTAATCTCAGTACTTTGGGAGGCCAAGGTGGGTGGATCACGAGGTCAGGAGTTTGAGACCAGCCCGCTCAACATGGTGAAACCTGATCTCAACTAAAAATACAAAAATTAGCCGGCCATGGTGGTGCATGCCTGTAATCCCAGCTACTCAGGAGGCTGAGGCAGGAGAATTGCTTGAACCCAGGAGGCAGAGATTGCAGTGAGCTGAGATCACACCACTGCACTGCAGCCTGGGCAATAGCACGAGACTCCGTCTCAGAAAAAAAAGAAAGAAAGAAAGAAAAGAAAAGAAAGAGTGAAGCTGCTGACCCTGAAGGGAGAGCTGGCCACACAGCTGTGTGTGTGTGGGAGCCAGCCGCCGAAGTAAGCAGCAGACAGTTTGAGAGTAAGATGCTGATGATGAGAGACCTGCTGAATAAAACCATGTCTTATTTACCTGCTGTCTCTTCAGCGTTCTTCTCGCTCCATGCCTCACGTCCACCCATTCCTCTCACACCTCAGCTGGGGCTGGACCCCAACCTTGAGAATGACAGGCCTCCTGCCAACAACCAGCATTAACCTGCTGGGCATACAAGGGAGTTACCTTGGAATCAGATTCTGTAAAACAGTCACGCCTTCAGATAACAGTAGCATTGGCCAACATTTTTTTTTTTTTTTTTTTGAGACGAAGTCTCGCTTTGTTGCCCAGGCTGGAGTGCAGTGGCACAATCTTGGCTCACTGCAAGCTCCACCTCCCAGGTTCAAGCAATTCTCCTGCCTCAGCCTCCCGAGTAGCTGGGACTACAGGTGTGTACCACCATGCCTGGCTAATATTTTGTATTTTTAGTAGAGATGGGGTTTCACCGTATTAGCCAGGAATAGTCTTGATCTCCTGACCTCGTGATCCGCCTGCCTCGGCCTCCCAAAGTGCTGGCATTACAGGCGTGAGCTACCGCACCCGGCATGGCCAACATTTTGACTGCACTTCATGAGAGACCCTGAGCCAGAACCCCCTGGCTAAGCTGCTCCCAGATTCCTGACCCAAGGAAACTGTGTGTGAGAACAAGTTTTATTGTTTTTTGTTTGTTTGTTTGTTTGTTTGTTTTGAGGTCTCACTCTGTTGCCCAGGCTGGAGCACAGTGGCACGATCTCGGCTCACTACAAACTCCACCTCCCGGGGTCATGCCATTCTCCTGCTTCAGCCTCCTGAGTAGCTGGGACTACAGGCGCCTGCCACCACGCCCAGCTAAGTGTTTTGTATTTTCAGTAGAGACGGGGTTTCACCGTGTTAGCCAGGATAGTCTCGATCTTCTGACCTCATGATCTGCCCACCTTGGCCTCCCAAAATGCTGGGATTACAAGTGTGAGCCACCACGCCTGGCCAGTGTTTATTGTTTTAAGATATTGGTGGGGCACAGTGGCTCACACCTGTAATCCCAGCACTTTGGAAGGCCGAGGTGGGAGGATCACTTGAGCTCAGGAGTCCAAGTTCAAGAACAGCCTGGGCAACATAGTGAGACCTTTAAAAATTTTTTAAAGATGTTATGTTTGAGCAGAGTATGGTGGCTCATGCCTGTAATCCCAGCACTTTGGGAGGCTGAGGTGGGTGGATCACCTGAGGTCAGGAGATGGAGACCAGCGTGGCCAACATAGTGAAACCCTGTCTCCACTAAAAATACAAAAAATTAGCTGGGCATGGTGGTGGGCACCTGTAATCCCAGCTACTAGGGAGGCTGAAGCAGGAGAATCACTTGAACCCGGGAGGCAGAAGTTGCAGTGAGCTGAGATGGTGCCATTGCACTCCAGCATGGTGCTATGTTTTGGGGGTAATTTGTTACACAGCAATAAATAATTCATACAGGGCACCAGCCTGGCCAACATGGAGAAACCCTTCTCTACTAAAAATTATCCAGGTGTGGTGGTGCATGCCTGTAATCCCAGCTACTTGGGAGGCTGAAGCAGGAGAATCCTTTGAACCCGGGAGGTGAAGGCTGCAGTAAGCCAAGATCACGCCACTGCACTTCAGCCTGGGCTATGGAGCGAGACCGTGTCTCAAAAAAAAAAAAAAAAAAAAAAAAAAAAAAAGAAGAAGAAGAAGAAGTTAGTTGTGGCTCACGCCTGTAATCCCAACACTTTGGGAAGCTGAGATGGGAGTATCGCTTGAGGCCAGAAAGTCCATCAATACCAGCCTGAGCAACATAAGGAGATCCCGTCCCTATAAAAAATTTTTAAAAATCAGCTGGGTGTGGTGGCAGGCACCTGTGGTCACAGCCACTCGAGAGGCTGAGGTAGGAGGATTGCTTGAGTCAGGGATGTTTTGGCTGCCCTAAGCCATGAACATGCCATTGCATTCTAGCCTGGGTAACAGAGTGAGACACTGTTTCAGAAAAAATAAAATAAAATAAAAAAATAAAATAAAATAAAATAAAATAAAATAATGTTGTAGGCCAGGCGTGGGGCTCATGCCTGTAATTCTAGTGCTTTGGGAGACTGAGGCAGGAGGATTGCTTGAGAACAGAAGTTCGAGGCTGTAGTGAGCTGTGATCGCACCACTGCACTCCAGCCTTGGCGACATGCACGATATCTTGTCTCGATAAATAAATACATACAGTTCTCTTTTACATCGAGTATATGTATATTTTTAAAAACACATCGAAAGCGCTTAGAAAGCTGCCTGACCTGTATGCAGTATTCTGAAGAGGGGGTCGCAGGGTGCATGACCAACCTCCGCCGCCGGGGGCAGCAGCGACTCCGGGCCGAGCAGTGGCCGAGCGCGCCGGGTCAAATGGGGTGAAGCCTGTGCCAGACGCCTCTACTTCGGTGGCAGCCGCAGCCTCCTCCGCCTGCGGCTCCTGTCCACGCCGCGGCCACGTGAGCTCCGGATTCTGGCGCACAGAGCACTGCCAGTCCTTTGCTGCTTTGCGCAGCCCGTCCTCCCCGCCAGGGGCACCCTTACCACTTGCCCTTCTCCCATGGGCTCCAGCCGTGCCTGCCTCGGGGCTGCCGCCGCCTGGCTGTACTCCAGGACGTTGGGAAATAACGGGTGGGAACGGTGTGGGTGGGGGGCAAAGAGGAAACCCAGAGACACAGGACACCCCTTTCCTGTGGTCGGCCCCCAGTTGCTCAGGCAGGCCAGCCACGGTGAGGAGTCTTCCCTCCAAGTTTATATTTATTATTATTTATTTTTTCACCTCCAAGTTTATTATTATTTATTATTATTATCATCATCATTATTATTATTATTTTGAGACGGAGTCTCGCTCTGTCGCCCAGGCTGGAGTGCAGTGGCGCCATCTCGGCTCACTGCAAGCTCCGCCTCCCCGGTGCACGCCATTCTCCTGCCTTAGCCTCCCGAGTAGCTGGGACTACAGGCACCCACCACAACCCCCGGCTAATTTTTTCTATTTTTCAGTAGAGACGGGATTTCACCGTGTTAGCCAGGATGGTCTCGATCTCCTGACCTCGTGATCCACCCGCCTCGGCCTCCCAAAGTGCTGGGATCACAGGCGTGAGCCACCGCGCCCGGCCTATTTATTTATTTTTGAGACAGAGTCTCGCTCTGTCGCCCAGGCTAGAGTGCAGTGGCGGAATCTTGGCTCACTGCAACCTCCGCCTCCCGGGTTCAAGCAATTCTTCTGCCTCCGCCTCCAGAGTAGCAGGAATTACAGGCGCGTGCCACTGCATCTGGCTAATTTTTGTAGTTGTAGTAAAGACAGGGTTTCACCATGTTGGCCAGGCTGGTCTCGAACTCCTGACCTCAGGTGATCCGCCCGCCTCAGCCTCTCAAAGTGCTAGGATTACAAGCGTGAGCCACCGCACCTGTTCGACTTCCAAGTTTAAAGACAGCCTCCAGGCCCAGTGGCTCACTCCTATAACCCCAACTACTCAGGAGGCTGAGGCCAGGAATTTGAGACCAGCCTGGGCAACATGGCGAGACCCCAGCTCTAACAAAAAATAGGCCAGGCACAGTGGGTTACATCTGTAATCCCAGCACTTTGGAAGGCCGTTGCAAAAGGATTGCTTGAGGGGGCAAAAAATTACCCCGGGGTAGTGTGCACACTTACAGTCTCAGCTACTTGAGGCTGAGGTGGGAGGATCACTTAAGTTGGAGGCTGCAGTGAGCTAGGATGGAGCCACTGTATTCCAGCTTGAGCAACAGAGCAAGACCCCATCTCCATATAAATAAATTAAAAAAGACAGCCTCCAAAAATGTCACTTGCTTCACTTAGCACTTTTAATTGAACATGTTTAGGAAATATATAGCCATGGTAAAGAAAATTCCAGTTAGTACAGATACACACTACACACCTATGCACGTGCACACACTGAAACGTGTCCCTTCCAGCACCTCCTCCCTGGATAATTTTGTTTTCTTTTCTTTTTTTTTTTTTTTTTTTTTTTTTTGCGACGAAGTTTTGCTCTTGTTGCCCAGGCGGGAGAGCAGTGGTGAGATATCAGCTCACTGCAACCTCCACCTCCCGGGTTTGAGCGACTCTCCTGTCTCAGCCTCCCGAGTAGCTGGGATTACAGGCACTCCCCCCACCCAAAAAAAAACATCCGACTGATTTTTGTATCTTTAGTAGAGATGGGGTTTACGCCATGTTGGCTAGGCTGAGTCTCGAACATCCAAGAGATCCGCCCACCTTGTCTTCCCAAAGTGCTGGGATTACAGACGTGAGCCACCGCGCCCAACCTAAAGTAATTGCCTTCTTTCTGGTTTCTCTGCCTTTGTTCTCACCAAATGCCCCACTCTAAATCACGGCAGACAGGGGGTTCTGTCTGAGGAGAGCTCACCAGTTAAAACCCTTCAGTGGTTCCTAACCACCCTAGGACAAATGTAGAGACTTGTCCTTCGCTCTCCGCCGCCTCCCTTCTCCTTCCCAGATCCCATATGGCTCCAGCCATATCCTCAGACCATCTGGGCTGTTGTCTATCCTGCCACACACCCCACCCTGCTCCCTTGCAAGTCCTGCTCAGGCTGCACCTACACAGCTGTCTCAGTTCCTATCTGAGGCTCCCGCAGCCTCCTCTGAAAGTGCTCATCACAGCAAATGATAACTGAAACTGTTTTCTTGTGCAGAGCACGGAAAGATCTATTCAACTCACTGCCCAATCTCCTCTCCTGGTGCAGAAAAGACACCCAGTCAGCGACTTGCATTCTCTGCAGACATGAGTGAATAATAATAATAATGCCTAACCCTTATATAGTGCTAATTCCACGCCTGGCACTGTTTTAGGCAGTCATATAAATTCATGTAATCCACACAACCTCAAGACTGATGATACTTCTTCATCTTACCAAGCACTGAGCAGTTAAATCACTTGCTCCAGATATTAAGGAGCTGGGGTTTGAACCAGCCAGCCTGGTTTCCCATAAATGAACCAAGAACTGGAAGGAGGACAAGACCTCCGAGAAAGAGTCAGGTAGGACGTGATTTGTGCGCTTTACATCTAAGATCTTCCAGCTCCCAGGAAGCCCGTTTCATGGAGCGGAAGATAGAGGCCGGGAGGGACACGGAGAGCCTCGGAAGCCGTGTGGAGGAAACGGTGCTGTTTGGGGTCCGGGAGCAGGGGCGTGGCCTGGATGCGGGGGCGCCCGGGGGCTGCACGTCCTCAGATCAAACTACAACTCCCAGGACACACCAGGCGCTGCCGCCCACGCGACGTCACGGCGGCAGAGGCGCAGGCTGCTGGGCTCCCGGCGGGTGGACTGTTCGAGCCCTTCCGCTGGGACCCGGGCCCTGGCTCCGGCCCCGCGGTAAGTGGGGCGACTCCGGCTTACCGAGTCCGCGGAGGCCCCGCGGCGTACGTCCGCAGCCTCCATCACAGCGCGGGCGCGCAGACGGGGTGGCATCTACCATATGGGGGGCATCCGGGCCGAACCAAGTGACCGGCGTGGGGGCCTCCGCTGGGGACTCCGGGCCGCACCCTCCCGAGCTGGCCCCGGGGACCCAGCGCTGGTGTCGCATGTCCGCTGGCCGTGCTCCCGGGGCCCGAGTTTGAAGGTGCTGGGCAGGCAGGGGCAGTCCCGCCCTCTGAGGAGGGTGTCCGGGACCCCAAGGCGCCGCGGCGAGGTTTTCAGGCTGGAAGGGTCTGAGGGGCTCCTCCCCCGTTAGCCCTCCCACCCCCAGTAGAGCCTCGGGTTGGGGAATAGAAGCCCCAGGAGGCTAGGTCCTTTGGGCGCAGCCTGTGTGCCTCTGGGGAAGCGGTGGGAGGGGTGGGGAGAGGTCGCCCGGGTCTGGGTAGAGTGATGCACAGGTGGAGATACGGTGCAGGCTGTGTGGATTCAGATCCTTACAACTTCCTCTTCCCTGCCCCGGTAGATGGGAGCGCCCTCCGAGGGCTGAGCCTGTCAGCATCCTCTATGCACCCTGGTCCCTGAAGTCGGAGAAGAGCCCCTACCCACCCACACCCCCTTGCGCCATTTCGGGTCACCTGGGTCCTCAGCCCTAGCGGGTCCTCAGCCCTAGCGGCCACCAGATCTGAAAGGAGCAGGACGATGATCCTGGCGTCGGTACTGGGGAGCGGCCCCCGAGGCAGGCCTCCGCTCCGGCCCCTCCTGGGGCCCGCACTGGCGCTCCGTGCCCGCTCGACGTCAGCCACCGACACACACCACGTGGAGATGGCTCGGGAGCGCTCCAAGACCGTAACCTCCTTTTACAACCAGTCTGCCATCGACGCGGCAGCGGAGAAGGTGCGCAAGGGGGCGGCGAGCCCGGGGTCAGGGATGTGGCTGCGAGGGACTGTGTTGGGGGTTCTCTGCTCAAGGCCCCTCTCCCTCCCTAGCCCTCAGTCCGCCTCACGCCCACCATGATGCTCTACTCCGGCCGCTCTCAGGACGGCAGCCACCTTCTGGTAAGATTCACGCCCTCTATTTTCCTCGTGGATCCTGGAGCTCTCAGGGACACTCAGGCTCCAGCCCTGCCTTCCCTTTTCTTTTTCTCCTAGAAAAGTGCTCGGTACCTACAACAAGAACTTCCAGTGAGGATTGCTCACCGCATCAAGGGCTTCCGCTGCCTTCCTTTCATCATTGGCTGCAACCCCACCATACTGCACGTGGTAAGGTAGAGAGGACCTTCAGTCAGTGGGCCACCCTGCCCAGGGGGCAAGTGGGGAGTCTGGGGCCCAGAGTGGCAGACAATTGCTTGCCTAAAGGTGTCAGGGCCACACAGGATTCAACCCCAGGCCCTCAGAAGCCAAAGGTGTGTATTCATGGAGCCTGGAAGGGTGGCAGTAGGGGTTTGATCACGTGGTCGACCAGTTGGGTGGTGATCCCCATGGGTAGGTGGGGGTGGCCGTTCTCTGGTCAGTGCCCATGCGGCTCTGCGAATTCCCACATCTCTTCGTTGCAGCACGAGCTATACATCCGTGCCTTCCAGAAACTGACAGACTTCCCTCCGGTGAGTGCTGGGCCAGAGCAGGGTGAGGGGCTGAGAGGTTGGTCTTGGACCACCCTTCCTCATGACTCTGTGACCTGCAGATTAAGGACCAGGCGGACGACACCCGGTACTGCCAGCTGGTGCGACAGCTGCTGGATGACCACAAGGATGTGGTGACCCTCTTGGCAGAGGGCCTGCGTGAGAGCCGGAAGCACATAGAGGTTGGGGCAGTGAAGGAGGGGTTGGGCCTGCTGGGGGCTGGGAAGGGCACGGGATCCTGAGACCTCACTCTTTACAGGATGAAAAGCTCGTCCGCTACTTCTTGGACAAGACGCTGACTTCGAGGCTTGGAATCCGCATGTTGGCCACGCATCACCTGGCGCTGCATGAGGACAAGGTGGGGCTCTGGGACCTGAGACCCGCCTGGGAACGTTAAGTGAGACAGAGGAGACTGGGCTGGGGATCCGTGTCAGGGGCCTGGGGGTTGAGGCTGTGGAGCTGGTGCTTTGGGGCAGTTCCGAAGTTGCCAGCATCTGGGGGTGGGGCTAGGGGTGTGGGTAGTCCTGACCTCCTTTCTCCGGCCAGCCTGACTTTGTCGGCATCATCTGTACTCGTCTCTCACCAAAGAAGATTATTGAGAAGTGGGTGGACTTTGCCAGGTGAGGCAAGAATGGCTCAGTGGGTGGTCAGACGTCTGGGGCAGGGAAGGATTGGGTCTGAGCCCTTGCCTGGGGCATGGTCTGTGGGGAGCAGGGTTTCTCAATGATGGCACTATTGACATTTCCAGCCAGATAATTCTTTGTCATAGGGGCTGCCCTGTGCATGTTAGGAAGTTCAGCAGCATCCCTGGCGCCAGTAGTATTGCCTAGTTGTGACAAACAAAAATGTCTCTGTACATTGCCATATATTACTTAGGGGGGCAGAATTGTCTCCAGTTGCAAACCACTGGTGGAGGGGCCCCTGACTGAACCGTCGCTCCTGTCCACAGACGCCTGTGTGAGCACAAGTATGGCAATGCGCCCCGTGTCCGCATCAATGGCCACGTGGCCGCCCGGTTTCCCTTCATCCCTATGCCACTGGACTACATCCTGCCGGAGCTGCTCAAGAATGCTATGAGGTGGGATGGCTGGATGTGCTGGGTGGGAGGCAG
The DNA here is from genome assembly GCF_001698545.2 of Rhinopithecus bieti. Taxonomy (NCBI): domain Eukaryota; kingdom Metazoa; phylum Chordata; class Mammalia; order Primates; family Cercopithecidae; genus Rhinopithecus; species Rhinopithecus bieti. The sequence continues at coordinate 479,022 of NW_016802972.1, read as the reverse complement.
ACAGGAACCAGGGTGCTTCTACTTACTGGTCTTTCCCCTCTGCATAGAGCCACAATGGAGAGTCACCTAGACACTCCCTACAATGTCCCAGATGTGGTCATCACCATCGCCAACAATGATGTCGATCTGATCATCAGGTTTGCCCCGAGTGGGAGTTCGGCTGAGGTGGATGGGATGGGGATCCAGGCACTGTTTCTGACTTGATCTAGGACCTTGAGCCCCTTCCTGCCCCATTCTGGGACTTGGTCCCTGACCACATAAACTATTCTCTGGATCCTGAGATGGCCATGAGCTGCTTATTAATGGATCTGGGGCCAGCCGCAGGCCTAGGTATCCTGCCTCTGTCAGCATCTGAGGAGCTTGAAATTGAGAAGCAGTCAGGAGTTGGTCTAGGATGCTGGGCCGAGGATAAATGTCACATCCTGTGAGAAGGTATAAGCAGTCAGTGGCCCTGGCAGAGGTGAGGATGATACAAACAAGGCCCAAGAGTCGAGGTGGACCACATTCCAGCTCTGGGTGGAAGGGACAGGAAGGCAAACTTTGCACTGTCTGCTTGCTGGGTGGTGAGTCCCCCATCAAAGCTGAGCCAAGCCCATTATTGTTGCCATCTTGCTAGGATCTCAGACCGCGGTGGAGGAATCGCTCACAAAGATCTGGACCGGGTCATGGACTACCACTTCACTACCGCTGAGGCCAGCACACAGGACCCCCGGATCAGCCCCCTCTTTGGCCACCTGGACATGCACAGTGGTGCCCAGTCAGGACCCATGCACGGGTGAGACCCTGCCAGGCCAGGATGGAGGGGTGGGGGACCCCAGGAGACTCAAGCCTCTGAAGCCTCCTGTCCTGTCCCCCTACCCACCACTAGCTTTGGCTTCGGGTTGCCCACGTCACGGGCCTACGCGGAGTACCTCGGTGGGTCTCTGCAGCTGCAGTCCCTGCAGGGCATTGGCACGGATGTCTACCTGCGGCTCCGCCACATCGATGGCCGAGAGGAAAGCTTCCGGATCTGACCCCACAGCCTTTGGCCTGCTCGCCTGACCAGCCTGGGCCGCATTCCCTGCAGGACCTCCTGGGTCAGGCAGGGTGGCCTCCTGCTCCACACGCTGCTGCATCTTGGGTCTTAGGGTCCCAGACAGATGGACTTACATGGAGCTGGGCACCGCCCCGCCTCAATAAGGTCCATTGTCTCCTCACCTCCAGACCTTGGAGAGGGGAAGTGGGCACCCTGAGGCCTCCAGCAACAGCTCCATCATTCTCGTTCCTGGGGAACCCCCACTCTGACCTGTTGTTTGTTATTAAAGTTCACATTTTGAAAGCCCTCTCGGGCCCTGTGTGTGGGGAGGGCAGGTGAGCTTTTGTTTCTGTCCCCATTCAGGTTCACTGAGCCCTTGGGTTGAACTGGTTCATGTCCCAGTCTCTTACCTGCCCTGAGAGCCTGGTGGGCCAGGAGTAGAATGGGTCCCAAGTCTGTTGCATGTTTGATTTGGTGGGAGTGGGATGACTGCAGCACCTTACACAAAGAGCTTTCATTCATCTCGTTGAACAAATGTTTCCGGGTCCCAGATAATATCGAAGGCCCAGATTGACCCAGCTTCGGGCCTCAGTTCTAACTCTTCCTTTCCTGGCAGTCACAGTTTCTAGAGGTGAAGGTCACCAGACTGGGCAACCTCCTGAGCCAACTGATTCCTGAGCCTGAGTAAGGTTAAAAATACTGTGTCTGCTGCTGCCAAGGAAAAGAACATACAAGGTTGTGTCCTGGCAGGCCCCAGCAGGGACTGGGTGCCCTACTGCAAGGAAAGGTGGGGTCCTGATAGGGAGGAGCAAGGATTTGGACAAAGATATCAGGTAGGCTCAAGGTTAGACTTGAATCAGAACTCCAGATGACGTCTTAGGTGGGAACACCCTACCCACCTTGCCAGGGAAGAAGAAAGGCCTAAGGGTGGCCTGGTGGGGCTGGGAGGAGAACTGGAAAGTTCTCTTACCTTCACATCTGAGCTCCCACAGCACACTTCCTAAGGCTGACTCTAGGCCTGTACCATCTCCTACCCTTCAGGGGGATGGAGGGTAAGTTGTATCTGGAAGTCAAATGGAGGGGGCCAGGAAACCACAGTGACTTGCTAGACGGAAAAATCCTGCCAGCTGCAGGGCAGGACGGTGAGGCTGGAGAAGCAGGCAGCAGTCAGAGGCCAGGGCCCTGAAACATGGGATTTATCTTGAGGCAGTAGGGACCCATGGGTATTTATTTAGAAATGGGGTCTTGCTCTGTTGCCCAGGCTGAATATGGTGGCTGCAGAGTTCACTGCAGCCTTGAACTCCTGGGCTCAAGAGATTCTCCCACCTCAGCCTTCTGAGTAGCTGGGACCATCATGCCAGGCTAAATTTTAAAATTTTTTGTAGAAACAGGGTTTCTACAAAACCCTATGTTGCCCTGGGCTGGACTTGAACTCTTGGGCTCAAATGATCCTTCCACCCCAGCCTCCCAAAGTGGTGGGATTACAGGCATGAGCCACTGCACCTGGCCCATGGGTGAGTTTTGAGCTAGGAAGGGATGGTTCTGGTTACAGTCCCTGAGAGGATTCGTGTCCACGTGATTTGTTAAGAAAGTGCTCCCAAAACAGAGCAGGGGAAGCAGGAAGGAGAAGGGGAGGAAGCCAAGCAAGGATGTGACCTCAGGCAAAAGCCCAGAACCAGTCAATTATGCCTTAGGGTGGAAGGTGAGAGAGCTAAGCCTCAGAGTCACTGATTAATTTCTCCACTTGGCAGTCACTGGTTAAAATCTGTCGGTAAAGCAAGCAGCTCTGTTAAGGATGGAGTTTTAAGAAGAGTCTCAGGTGCTGGTGTGGGTCTTTGAAAGCACATCAAAGGTAATCTGGGCCACCCAGAAACAGCAAGAACTCCCAGAGGATCTGGGTGGAGCACCTACATGGTTTTTTAAATTTGTTTTGGTTTTTGAGACAGTCTCAATTTGTTGCCCAGGCTGGAGTGCAGTGGCACGATTGCTCACTGCAATCTCTGCCCCACACCCCCCAACCTGGGTTCAAGCGATTCTCCTGCCTCAGACTCCCGAGTAGCTGGGATTTACAGGCACATACCACCACACCCAGCTAATTTTTGTATTTTTCGTAGAGATGGGGTTTCGCCATGTTGGCCAGGCTGGTCTTGAACTCCTGACATCAGGTGATCCGCCTGCCTCGGCCTCCCAAAGTGCTGGGATTACAGCTGTGAGCCACCATGCCAAGCCGTTTTGTTTTTGTTTTTGAGATCCAGTCTTGCTCTGTCACTCAGGCTGGAGTGCAGTGGCCGGATCTCAGCTCACTGCAAGCTCCGTCTCCTGGGTTTATGCCATTCTCCTGCCTCAGCCTCCTGAGTAGCTGGGACTAGAGGCGCCCGCCACCTCGTGCGGCTAGTTTTTTGTATTTTTTAGTAGAGACAGGGTTTCACCGTGTTAGCCAGGATGGTCTCGATCGCCTAACCTCGTGATCCGCACGTCTCGGCCTCCCAAAGTGCTGGGATTACAAGCTTGAGCCACTCCGCCCGGCTGCCGTTTTTTTGTTTGTTTTTTGACACAGTCTCTGTTGCCTAGGCTGGAGTGCAGTGGCAAGATCTCAGCTCACTGCATCATCCGCCTCCTGGGTTCAAGCAATTTTTCTGCCTCGGCCACCCGAGTAGCTGAGATTACAGGAGCCCGCCATCACGCCCAGCTAATTTTTGCATTTTTAGTAGAGATGGGGTTTCACCATGTTAGCCAGGCTAGTGTCAAACCCCTGACCTCAAGAGATCTGCCGGCCTCAGCCTCCCAAAGTGCTGAGATTACAGGTATGATTCACCGTGTCTGGCCCAGCCTTACTGTTCTCGGAGAAACAGATTTGCAAACATGCAACAAGATTCTTCTAACAAGAATCATTGGTGGCCAGTGGATTGGAGGGAGAAAAGTACGGAGGGTGATGCAGTAGCCCTGATCAGGGATTTCTAAGGCCTAGGCTAATCCTTAACTAGAAAGGACAGTATCAGTAACTGACGATATCAGGTAAAGTAAAAAGTGAGGCGCCAGAACCCTGGGTAGGTGGAATAACAACCTTGAAGACAGAGTGGTTGTAGTGGGAGAAGGCATTCGAATTTCAATTCTTTTCTTGCTTGATTTTTTTTTTTTAGAAGCTGGGATTACAAACACCTGCCACCATAGCCAGCTAATTTTTGTATTTTTAGTAGAGATGGGGCTTTACCATGTTGGCCACGCTGGTCTCGAACTCCTGACTTCAGGTGATCCGTCCGCCTTGGCCTCTCAAAGTGCTGGGACATATGTGAGCCACCGTGCTTGGCCACTTGACTTTTATTTCTTATTTCTTATGCTGCCAGGCACCTGGCATTCACTGCCCCTTTCAGTTCTCCAGTGGCAAGTTAACAGCCCCTCCTACTGCCATTCTAACACAAATATTTTTTTTTTTTGAGATAGAGTCTCACTGTTGCTCAGATTGGAGTGCAATGGCGTGATCTCAGCTCACTGCAACCTCTGCCTCCCGGGTTCAAGTAATTCTCCTGCCTCAGCCTCCTGAGTAGCTGAGATTACAGGCGTGCGCCACCATGCCCGGCTAATTTTTCTATTTTTTTTTTTTTGAGACGGAGTCTCGCTCTGTCACCCAGGCTGGAGTGCAGTGGCGCGATCTCCACTCACTGCAAGCTCCGCCTCCCGGGTTCATGCCATTCTCCTGCCTCAGCCTCCCGTGTAGCTGGGACTACAGGCATCCGCCACCACGCCAGGCTAATTTTTGTATTTTTAGAGACAGGGTTTCACCGTGTTAGTCAGGATGGTCTCGATCGCCTGACCTTGTGATCCGCCCATCTAGGCCCCCCAAAGTGCTGGGATTACAGGCGTGAGCCACCGCGCCCGGCCAATTTTTCTATTTTTTGTAGAGATGGGGCTTCACCGTATTGGCCAGGCTGGTCTCAAACTCCCAACCTCGTGATCCACCCACCTCAGTCTCCCAAAGTGCTAGGATTACAGGCATGAGCCACCATGCCTGTCAGATGTTTCTTGATTTGTAACCTCTGAGAGACCCATCCTCAGGCCCTGAGCATTCCACTCCTCTCAGAATTGTTTCCAAGCCCAGTAACCACATTATAAATCAAACAAGATTCAGAGAATGGCCAAAGGGAATGTTTACTGAGTAGCTACCCTGTCTGGTACTCTGCAATACACTTGTATATAGATAAGACAGATAGTTCAACCATTACATAGTTATATGATTGATAGTTATACATGGGTTAACTGCTGAGGATTGGTTCCAGCACCACCTGTGAATACCGAAATCTGCAGGTGCTCAAGTCCTACAGTTGGCCCTGCCAAACAGCAGATATGAAGTCAGCTCTTCAGATCTGTGGGTTCTGCATCCTTACAATATTTCCTTTCCTTTTCCTCCCTTCCTCCCTCTCTTTCTTTCCTTTTTTTTGGGGGGGGGGGAGATGGAGTCTTGCTGTGTCAGCCAGGCTGGAGTGCAGTGGTGTGATCTCAGTTCACTGCAACCTCCACCTCCTGGGTTCAAGCAGTTCTGCCTCAGCCTCCCAAGTAGCTGGGATTACAGGCACACGTTACCACGGCCAGCTGTTTTGTAGTGTTTTTTTTTTTTTTTGAGACGGAGTCTCGCTCTGTTGCCCAGGCTGGAGTGCAGTGGAGCGATGTCGGCTCACTGCAAGCTCCGCCTCCCGGGTTTACGCCATTCTCCTGCCTCAGCCTCCCGAGTAGCTGGGACTACAGGTGCCCGCCATCTC
>NW_016802972.1:425012-472006 GCF_001698545.2 Rhinopithecus bieti | reverse complement strand
TTTTTTTTTTTTTTTTTGAGATGGAGTCTTGCTCTTGGTCCCCAGGCTGGGGTGCAATGGTAGGATCTCGGCTCACTAAAACCTCTGCCTCCTGGGTTCAAGCGATTCTCCTGCTTCAGCTTCCTGAGTAGCTGGGACTACAGGAGCGCACCACCACGCTTGGCTAATTTTTCTATTTTTAGTAGAGATGGGGTTTCACCACGTTGGGCAGGCTGGTCTTGAACTCCTGACCTCAGGTGATCTGCCTGCCTCGGCCTCCCAAAGTGCTGGGATTACAGGTGTGTGCCACAGCTCTGGCCAACTTGTCTTTTTTTTTTTTTTAATTGAGACGGAGTCTCGCCTGTCGCCCAGGATGGAGTGCAGTGGCACAATCTCGGCTCACTGCAACCTCCGCCTCCCGGGTTCAAGCGATTCTCCTGCCTCGGCCTCCCGAGTAGCTGGGACTACAGGCGCGTGCCACCACGCCCGGCTAATTTTTTGTAGTTTTAGTAGAGACGGGGTTTCACTGTGTTAACCAGGATGGTCTTCATCTCCTGACCTGATGATCCGCCCACCTCGGCGTCTCCAAGTACTGAGATTCGGCCTCTCAAAGAACTAAGATTATTACAGGCGTGAGCCACCACGTCCGGCCCAACTCGTCCTTTCTTTAGACTATCCTGTGAGGATGATTTATGGGCTGTCCCTGAACACACCCGTTCTGCTTTCCCCGCCCCAACTGTATCCCAAATAGGGGAAGTAGTTTCTTCAACCTTCAAAATCGGGGCACTGGCTGGGAACGGTGGCTCACGCCTGTACTCCGAGCCCCCTGTAATCCTAGTGCTTTGGGAGGCCGAGGTGGGCGGATCACCTGAGGTCCGGAGTCAGAGACCAGCCTGGCCAACAGGGTGAAGCCCTGTCTCTACTAAAAATACAAAAATTAGCCGTGCGTGGTGGCGCGCACTTGTGATCCCAGCTACTCAGGAGGCTGAGGCAGGAGAATCGCTTGAACCCGGGAGGCGGAGGTGGCAGTGAGCCGAGATCACGTCACTGCACTCCAGACTCGGCAACAGAGCGAGACTCCATCTCAAAAAAAAAAAAAAAAAAAAGGTGAGCGACATTAGGCCAGCTCTAGTGTGCGGCTCCAGGCCACCAGGGCGGACGCTCTGACTCCGCCCTGTTAAAACGTGGGCAGCTCCCGCTGAAAATTGGCACATCTTGGCTTCCTCAAGCACCAGGGCCTTTAAAATGGTTCAGCTGGCCGGACGCGGTGGCTCACGCCTGTAAATCCCAGCACTTTGGGAGTTGGAGGCTGGCGGATCACGAGGTCAAGAGATTGGGACCATCCTGGAAAACAAGGTGAAACCCCGTCTCTACTAAAAATATAAAAATTAGGTGGGCGTGGTGGCGCGCCCCTGTAGTCCCAGCTACTCGGGAGGCTGAGGCAGAAGAATCGCTTGAACCCGGAGGCGGAGGTTGCAGTGAGCCGAGATCGCGCCACTGCACTCCAGCTTGGGCGAGAGAGCATGACTCCGTCTCTAAATAAATAAATAAATAAATAAAAGGTTGAGTTGAGTCATCGCATGAGGTAAGTCTGTCTCCACTTCTCAACCATAGGCTGCAGCCTCAGGTCCGCACGGAAAACCAGGAGCTCCAAGACTGCCGCACACTCAACATCCAGCTCGTCGCGGGGCCGCGAGGGACGGCCGCAGAAGCCAATCGGCTCCTGCTACGTCACAGACCCCACCCTCAAACCTTGAGGAGCCCGCCCCACGCACTGCTGACCCGGAGCCAAAAGAGCTGCGTGGCGTCCGACTCTGGCGTCACTTCCCCTCCCGCGATGGCGGCACAGGGAGCTGCTGCGGCGGTTGCAGCGGCGACTTCAGGGGTCGCGGGGGAGGGCGAGCCAGGGCCCGGGGAGAATGCGGCCGCCGAGGGGACCGCCCCATCCCCGGGCCGCGTCTCTCCGCCGACCCCGGCGCGCGGCGAGCCGGAAGTCACGGTGGAGATCGGAGAAACGTACCTGTGCCGGCGGCCGGATAGCACCTGGCGTGAGGGCGGGGCCCAAGGCCGGGGGCTGGGCGGAGCTCAGGGCCAGGGGGCGGGGCGGGGCCAGAGGACGGGCTCTCCGTGAGGGCGAGATCCGGGGGCTGGGAGTGGAGAGGAGGAGGGGCGGGGTTTGAGGAAAGAACGCCGCGATCTGGGCGCTGAGAAACCAGCCGGGTTTTGGGAGGCTGTCGACCTTTGATTATGTGGAGCGACGCTTACAAACCCACCACTCAGGCCTTCACTGGGATTGTTCCCATTCCACTTTCTTGCCCAGTCTTAGACTTCATTCCTTTTTCTTGCTAACGCTGCTTCCTCACCCGTCTCTTGTCTCTGCGTCTTCTCTTTCCATTTGTCCCTGGCAGCCACCCGCAGAGAGAAGGTCGTCCAGAAACAACAGGCTTCCCTTTCCTAATGTTCTGCTGCCTTCTCTCATTTTCAAAATTAACCCCAAACTCCTTAGAGTGGCATTCATTTTTGTGACCCCTCCAGTTTGTAGCCAACCCTAGCAAAGGACATTGCCAGGCCAGAACACACTGTGTCCTCTGAAGACCACACGCCCTTTACCACCTGTGCCCTCTGCTTGGAATGCGTTTTCTTCCCTTTCTCCTTGTTCGCCTGCCTAGCTCCTACTCATCCTCTTAACTTCATATCCTTTGTGATGTCATCCTTGATTCCCCTTCAGGCGAAGTGAGTGGTTCCCTTCTCTGTGTTCCTGCAACATTTTTTTCATACCTCAGTCATAGTTTTTGTAACATTATGTTGTAATTTTCTCTCTCTGTCTTCCTCCATCATACTGGGAACTTCTGGAGGGCAGGGCTTCTTGTGATTCATCACTGTGTCTTCTGTACCCGGCAACAACGCAGCATAGGGCCAGACACGTAGTGGGTGCCTTACTCACTTACTGAATGCTCTGCTAATTGTCAGGTGCTCTGCTAAAAATTTTGGAGGCATTAACTCACCTTCTAAGGTTGGCACTATTATCCCTTTTTTTTTTTTTTTTTGAGACAGGATCTTGCTCTGTCACCCAGGTGGGAGTGCCATGGCGCTGTGACAGCTCACTGAAGCCTAGACCTTCTAGGCTCAAGTGATCCTCCCACCTCAACCTCTCAGAGTGTTGGGATTACTGGCATGAGCCACTGTGCCCAGGTGTTATCCCTTTTCACAGATGAAGAGACTGAGGCTCAGAAAGATGGAATAACTGGCTCAGTTACACATAGCTAGGAAGTAGGGAGCTGGAATTTTATATATTTTGTTTGTTTGTTTTGTTTTGTTTGTTTGAGATGGAATCGCACTCTGTTGCCAGGCTGGAGTGCAGTGGTGCCATCTTGGCTCACTGCAATCTCTGCCTCCCGGGTTCAAGCCATTCTGCCTCAGCCTCCTGAGTAGCTGGAACTACAGGTGTGCGGTGCCACGCCCAGCTAATTTTTGTATTTTTAGTAGAGACGAAGTTTCACCATGTCGGCCAAGATGGTCTTGACCTCTTGACCTCGTGATCCACCTGCCTCGGCCTCCCAAAGTGATAGGATTACAGGCGTGAGCCATGGTGCCCAGACCTGGAATTATATATTAATGTAGGCTATCTTAATCCAGAGTCAGCACTCATGATCCCTGAACAAATGAGCAACTGAGGGTATATGGTAAAATAAGCATTGAATTTAGAGTCAGACTTATATTCAGTTAAGTATCAGCTCTTATCACTTTTCAAATCTGTGACCCTGGGTAAGCCTCAGTTTTGTTTTGTTTTGTTTTTTGGGGTTCTTTTTTTTTTTTGAGACAGAGTCTTGTTCTTGTCACCCAGGCCACAGTGCAGTGGTATAATCTCGGCTCACTGCAACCTGTGCCTCCCAGGTTCAAGCAATTCTCCTGCCTCAGCCTCCCGAGTAGCTGGGTTTTAAGGTGTGTGCCACCACGCCTGACTCTTTTTTTTTTTTTTTTTTTTTTGTATTTTTAGTAGAGATGGAGTTTTGCCATGTTGACCAGGCTGGTCTCCAACTCCTGGCCTCAAGTGATCTGCCCATCTCGGCCTCCGAAACTACTGGGATTACAGGTGTGAGCCACACACCCAGCCAGTTAATTTCCCCTCTTTTTTTTTTTTCTTTTTTGAGGCAGAGTTTCACTCTTGTTGCCCAGGCTGGAGTGCAATGGCGCGATCTCGGGTCACCGCAACCTCCGCCTCCCGGGTTCAAGTGATTCTCCTGCCTCAGCTTCCCCAGTAGCTGGGATTACCGACGTGCGCCACCACGCCTAGCTAATTTTGACGGAGTTTCTCCATGTTGGTCGGGCTGGTCTCGAACTCCTGACCTCAGGTGATCCGCCCGCCTCGGCCTCCCAAAGTGCTGGGATTATAGGTGTGATCCACCGCACCCAGCCCCAGTTATTTTCTCATTCATAAAATAGTGATAACAGCCCCGACCTGGTCCACCTCACAGTTGTGGCAGTGATTGAGTAGAGTGGCAGAGGTGGACTAGTGAGGTTAGCTGATGCGTGGCCCTGGATTCTGGAAACTGCTCCTCAGTGTGCAGGATTCCTTTTGTTCCAGCCTTACCTTCCTGATGACCCTAGCCTTTTTCCATCACAGATTCTGCTGAAGTGATCCAGTCTCGAGTGAACGACCAGGAGGGCCGAGAGGAATTCTATGTACACTATGTGGGCTGTGAGTGGCTTGGTACATCTGGGCCTGGGTGCGGGGAGTTGGGTGCCCTGGTAGCACTCTCATGGCCCATCCTTACAGTTAACCGGCGACTGGACGAGTGGGTAGACAAGAACCGGCTGGCGCTGACCAAGACAGTGAAGGATGCTGTGCAAAAGAACTCAGAGAAGTACCTGAGCGAGCTCGCAGAGCAGCCTGAGCGCAAGATCACTCGCAACCAAAAGCGCAAGCATGATGAGATCAACCATGTGCAGAAGGTCCGGATCCCTTCCCATCCACAGGCCCGGGAGGCCTAGCTGTCTCTGCCAGCTCCCTTGGGTCTCTCGGGCCCCAGTGCCAAAACCATAGCAAATCCTATTTCTTAAGCTCCTGTAGTGTGTCAGGGTCTTTACCTACTTCCTCTTACTTATTTTTCATAGCTAAGGAAACAGGCTTAGAGAGGGTAAGGGCTTCGCTTCAGTCTCACAGCAAGGAAATGGCACAGCTGGGACTAGAACTCAGGCCTCCTGCACCAGTAGCCTCTTTTGTCTCCTAGTGGCTGTGCCTTAGTAGAAAAATGATTTGAAGTTCAGTGGGAAAGACGAGAATGTTATTGGGCAGTTGCTATAGCCAGGTACCCTGCCAAGTCCTGTTTGTGTATAAGCTCCTCAAATTCTTCCCAACAGTTCAACACACAGGAATAGTTACTTTTTGGTATGTGAGGAAGTAGCCTCAGAGAGATTAAGTAACATGCCCAAGGTCACACAGCCAGTAAAATGGTGGGCTGGAATTAGAATAATAATGCCAAACACTTGTTAGCCAGTGAGCCAAAGTATTAAGCTAAATGCTGGCTTTTTATTTTTATTTTTTTATTTTTTGAGATGGAGTCTTGCTCTGTCACCCAGGCTGGAGTGCAGTGGCACGATCTCGGCTCACTGCAATCTCCACCACCTGGGTTCAAGCAGTTCTGTCTCAGCGTCCCCAGTAGCTGGGACTACAGGTGCCCGTCACCACGCCCAGATAATTTTTGTATTTTTAGTAGAGGCGAGGTTTTACCATATTGGTCAGGCTGGTCTCGAACTCCTGACCTCAGGTGATCCGCCCACCTTGGCCTCCCAAAGTGCTAGGATTACATGCGTAAGCTACTGCGCCCAGCCTAAGCTAAGTGTTTTAAGCCTAAGTTACATGACCTCACTGACATTTCACAGCAGGCCTGTGAAGTAAGCATTATTATCCCCAATTTATAGAAGAGCTGCAGATAGGTTTAGGGACCCAGACAGGAATTAGATCTACCAGCTAGATTGTGCTACCTCAGAGCCAGAGGCCTTAGCCATGATTTTGGTTTTTTCTTAAGAGATGAGAGTCTTGCTGTGTTGCTCAGGCTGGACTTGAACTCCTGGGCTCAAATGTTCTTCCTGCCTCAGCCTCCTAAGTAGCTGGGACTACAGGTGTGCATCACTGTACCTGCCTTGGTTTTTTCTTGTATGGATATATAATAGTTGTACATATGGTTTTGTTTTTTGTTTTTGTTTTTTTGAGACAGGGTCTTACTCTATCGTCTAGGCTGAGTGCAGTGGCACAGTCATGGCTCACTTCAGCCTCAACCTCCTGGGCTCAAGCAATCCTCCTGCCTCAGCCTCCTGAGTAGCTGGGACCATAGGCAAGTGCCACCATGCCTGGCTAATTTTTTTATTTGTTTGTAGAGACGGAGTCTGCTATGTTGCCCACATTGGTCTCAAACTTCTGGTCTCAAGCAATCCTCCTGCCTTAGTCTCCTAAAGTGCTGGGATTACAGGTGTGAGCCACTGCGCCCAACCGAGTCTCAGTTTCTTAATTTATAAAATTAAAATGAGGAGTGCAAACCAGAGCAAGATTGTCAAAGTCTCCAGACACCCAGACATTTGTTACTTTCAGCCATTGCAGTTTCATCCTTCTAGGTACGTCAGTTCAGTGGGCAAGCCCAGCATTTACATTTCTTTAAATGGAAGAAATAAAGTGGATAAGATAGACATTTCAGGGTGTTGCACTTTATTAAGGTAAGTATTGTTTTGAAACGCTTTTATTTCACACCCAATAAAAGTGTGCAGGATTCCTCTTGTTCCAGCCTTCCCAATGATCCTAGCACACACTTGTGTGTGTATATGGACATGTCAACAGGTTTACAGTGCCAAGTGTACTTCCTACTGTGGTGTGATTTAAAAAATTGAAATACCCTAAGCTGGAAGAACTCCTCAAGGTCTAAACTGCCCAATTGAACTTCCTATTGTAATGGAAATGTTCTATAGCTGTACTATCCAGTACAGTAGCTACTAGCCACATGTAGCTGTTGAGCACTTGAAATGTGTCTAGTGTGACTAAGAATTAAGAATTTTAGGCCGGGCGCGGTGGCTCAAGCCTGTAATCCCAGCACTTTGGGAGGCCGAGACGGGCGGATCACAAGGTCAGGAGATCGAGACCATTCTGGCTAACATGTGAAACCCCGTCTCTACCAAAAAAAACAAAAAATAGCCGGGCGAGGTGGCGGGCACCTGTAGTCCCAGCTACTCGGGAGGCTGAGGCAGGAGAATGGCGTGAACCTGGGAGGCGGAGCTTGCAGTGAGCCAGGATCCGGCCACTACACTCCAGCCTGGGTGACAGAGCGAGACTCCGTCTCAAAAAAAGAAAGAATTTTAAAATTATGGTTGGGTGCAGTGGCTCACGCCTGTAATCCCAACATTTTGGGAGGCAGAGGTGGGTGGATCACCTGAAGTCAGGAGTTCGAGACCAGCCTGGCCAACATGGCCAAACCCCATCTCTACTAAAATACAAAATTAGCCGGGCGTGGTGGTATACACCTGTAATCCCGGCTATTTAGGAGGCTGAGGCAGAAGAATTGCTTGAACCCAGGAGGTAGAGGTTGCAGTGAACCGAGATCACGCCACTGTACTCCATCCAGCCTGGGTGTCCAAGCAAGACTGTCTCAAAAAAAAAATAATAAAAGCATTATAATTAAAAAAAAAAATTATTTATTTTATTTTTTGAGACAGAGTCTCGCTTTGTCAACCAGGCTAGAATGCAGTGGTGTGCGATCTCAGTTCACTGCAACCTCCGCCTCCCAGGTTCAAGCGAGTTTCCTGCCGCAGACTCCCAAGTAGCTGGGACTACAGGCATACACCACCATGCCCGGCTAATTTTGTGTTTTAGTAGAGGTAGGGTTTCACCATGTTTGGCCTCAAACTCCTGACCTCAAGTGATCCACCGGCCTTGGCCTCCCAAAGTGCTGGGATTACAGGTGTGAGCCACCGTGCCCAGCCAAAATTTCCATTTTTTGAAGAGTCTCACTCTGTCACCTAGGCTGGAGTACAGTGGAGAGATCTCAGGTTACTGTAACTTCTGCCTTCCTGGCTTAAGCAATTTCATGCTTCAGCCTCCCAAGTATCAGAGATTACACGCATGTGCCACCACATCCAGCTAATTTTTTTTTATTTTAGTAGAGATGGGGTTTTGCCATGTTGGCCAGAGTTGTCTGGAACTCCTGGCCTCAAGTGATCCTCCCACTTCGGCCTCTCAAAGTGCTGGGATTACAGGCATGAGCCAGCATGTTTGGCTGAGTATAATTTTAAATAGCCCTATGTGACAAGTGGCTACTCTGTTGGACAGCGTAGATCTAAGATTAATTCCTCAACTATTTTGCACTCAACAAAGACGTACCTCTGAGCTGGCAACCAGCAGGGTGGATAACGGGCCAGTGGTGATTAAATCAAAGAATCGGTAATGAAACAATCATCCAGTTAACAATCAGCAAGGTTCTTCAGAGCCTAATTAATGTTTAATTCTAAATAAATTGCAACAATTAAGAAAAGTAGTGTTTTGTAGTTCTTTATTGCATTGGCAGAAGAGTACTGTATTTTGTAAGAATTGAGAAATGTGTTTTAAAGAGACGTGTGAGGGGCCGGGTGTGGTGGCTCACGCCTGTAATCCCAGCACTTTGGGAGGCTGAGGCGGGTGGATCGGGAGGTCAAGAGATCGAGGCCAGCCTGGCCAACATGGTGAAACCCCATCTCTACTGAAAATACAAAATTAGCTGGACTCCCAGCTACTTGGGAGGCTGAGGCAGGAGAATCACTTGAATGTGGGAGGCAGAGGTTGCAGTGAGCCAAGATCATCCCACTGCAGTCCAGCCTGGCAACAGAGAGACACTCCATCTCAAAAAAAAAAAGACGTGTGAGAAGGAAAATCTTTCTTCCTCATCTTTACAGTGGTTAGATTCAGAATTGGACAGACCAGGCGCGCATGCCCGACTCTGCTGAGTACCAGTTCTGTGACCTTGGGCAAGTGACCTCACCTCTTTGTGCCTCAGTTTTGTCTCTTATACAACAGGGACAATGAGCACTCTTATTTCAAAGGCTCATTGTGAGGACGAAATGAAATATGTCGGCTGGGTGCAGTGGCTCATGCCTGTAATCCCAGCACTCTGGGAGGCTGAGATGATTGGATCATTTGAGGTCAGGAGTTCGAGACCAGCCTGGCCAATATGGTGAAAGCCCGTCTCTACTAAAATACAAAAGAGGCCGGGTGCAGTAGCTCATGCCTGTATTCCCAGCACTTTGGGAGGCCGAGGCGGGCGGATCATGAGGTCAGGAGTTCGAGACCAGCATCACCAACATGGTGAAACCCTTCTCTACTAAAGATACAAAATTAGCTGGGCGTGATGGCGCACACCTGTAATCCCAGCTACTTGGGAGTATGGGGCAGGAGAATGGCTTGAACTCAGGAGGCGAGGTTGCAGTGACCTGAGGTGGTACCATTGCACTCCAGCCTGGGCGACGGGGCGAGGCTCTGTCTCAAAAAAAAAAAAAAAAAAAGGGCAATGGCTCACACCTGTAATCCCAGCACTTTGGGAGGCCAAGGTGGGTGGATCATCTGAAGGTCAGGAGTTCGAGACCAGCCTGGCCAACATGGTGAAACGCCATCTCTACTAAAAATACAAAAAATTAGCTGGGCGTGCTGGTGGGCGCCTGTAATCCCAGCTACTTGGGAGACTGAGGTGGGAAGATCGCTTGAACTCAGGAGGTGGAGGTTGTGGTGAGCCAAGATTGCCCCATTGCACTCCAGCCTGGGCAACAAGAGCGAAATTTCGTCTCAAAAAGCAAAATAGCCGGGCGTGGTAGCAGGCACATGTAGTCTCAGCCACTTGGGAGGCTGACGCAGGAGAATCACTTAAGCCCGGGAGGCAGAGGTTGTGGTGAGCTGAGATCTCGCCACTGCACTGCAGCCTGGGTGACAGAGTGAGAAGAAAAAAAAAAAATGTCTGCCGTGCTTGCCACTTGGAATAAATGGCAGCTCACTAGTCCCTGAGGGCAAGAGACCTCACCTTGCCCTGCCTGTTTACTACTCTGTAAAATTGAAATAAGAATGCAGCTGGGCACAGTGGCTCAGAGGTCAGGAGTTTGAGACCAGCTTGGCCAACATGGCAAAACCCTGTCGCTACTAAAAATACAAAAATTACCTTGATGTGGTGGCATGTGCCTGTAGTCCCAGCTACTTGGGAGGCTGAGGCAGGAGAATTTCTTGAATCTGGGAGTCGGAGGTTGCAGTGAGCTGAGATGGTGCCACTGTACTCCAGCCTGGGTGACAGAGTGAGACTCTTGTCTCAAAAAAAAGGAAATTAGAACATTCTATGTAAGGGTTACTGAAAGAATTAAATGAGGCCATATAAGCACAGTGCTTTGTGGAAGGAGTTCTGGGTAAAGTGCTGGCTCCTTCCTCCCTTCTCAGCTACAGGGCAGGGCCTCGTCTGCCCTGGTGTAGGTCATGGGCCATCTTGGGTCCCTCCTCCATTGTCAGGCTATACTGGGTTCCTCCCGCAGGGTCTGGTCTAGGAGCAGGATGTGCTGTGAGTGTGGTGTGACTCTTAGTCTCTGCTTTCTAAGGACTTGAAAAATAGAGGAACCCAGGTGGGCATACTTGGCCGGTATTGCCCTGTTGACCGCTTCTCCCTGAACTTGGGAAGCAGGAAATGTTTTCTGGATGGGAAGAATCCAGTCAGGCCTCCTGGAGGGGGTAATAAGAATCTCAAGCCTTGAAGGATGGGAAAGAGCACAATAACAACAGTGACACAGGATAGATCACAAAGCATCATGGACTCACCTGACTCATGCTCCGTGCCAGGCTGAGGAAGCGTTTTCTGCTGGCAGTGAGAGAAGGAAGGGCATTCTCCAGGTGGAAGGAGCTCTTTGTCCTAAAGCATGAAGGCCGCAAAAAGGGGGCTGCTGATAGCAATGAGGAGGCTGGGGCTAGAGGCAGGGAATCTGAGGAGGCCTAGCGAATTGTCCAGACCTGAGATGGGGCCATGACTACCTGGAGCAGGACAGAGAGGAGAATTCCAGAGAGGACCCAATTCCAGAGATGTCAGAAGTAGAGTCGACATCCGCTGTATTAGGACTTGGCCAGGCTGAGGGAGAGGGAGTAGTCTGAGGCAAACCTAGTTATGTGTCTTGGACATTGGGACCAAGGGTGATATTCCCAGTAAAATGAGCAACCCAGAAGGAGGCAGGCGCAGGTTTGCAGGGAGGAGTGTTGAGGTCCTTTCTGCATATCTTGAATCTGCTGTCCCTGTGGGAGGGACCTCTGGGGCAGTCCCATGGGCAGGCAGGGTCTGGTGCTCAGGAAAGGGGTCCAGGCACATCGGGGAGATGGTAACAGTTCTTATGGTGGGCCTGGAAGGCAAGATCTGTTATTTCGTTTGAGTCTCACAATTTTGGCAGAGCTGGATTGCCCCCCATCGTGCAGCCGAAGCCCCTATTCTGATCCTAACCCTGTTCATCTGGCAAAAGGTCCAAACTTGGACATCAAGGATGTCTGGGATATCCGGGGGTGGGACGGGTGGATGCGAGAGGAGCCTGGACCAGCCAGCTTCAGAACTGAGTCAGATAGTTAGCTATTGGTGTGGTTATTATTGCCATCCAGAAATGAGGTCTGGAAGACAGCAGGGAAGCCTTGTGGGTCCTGGATTCTAGGAGGCCTGGACTCCAGGCCTGGCTTTGCTGTTGCTGGCAGGGGAGGGACAGCCTGGTCACCACTTCTGTTCACCTCTGCTTACTTTTCTTTCCTGGCCCAGACTTATGCAGAGATGGACCCCACCACAGCGGCCTTGGAGAAGGAGCATGAAGCGGTAAGCGGGGCTGGGAAGCTGCCTGCAGGTCCCCTGCCTCCCCTTGCTGAGGAGCCCCTGCTGAGCCATGCACTGTGCCCCCCTCCTACCCTGCCTGCAGATCACCAAGGTGAAGTATGTGGACAAGATCCACATCGGAAACTACGAAATTGATGCCTGGTATTTCTCACCATTCCCCGAAGATTATGGGAAACAGCCCAAGCTCTGGCTCTGCGAGTACTGCCTCAAGTACATGAAATACGAGAAGAGCTACCGCTTCCACTTGGTGAGGCTGGGCTGGCCAGGCCGAGCTGGGCAGGGGCCTGGTGAGAGGCAGAGGCAGGCTGAGGGCGGCTGTGCTGGCAGCTCCAGGGAGGAGACAGGCCCAGAGGGACGAGTATAGGGGAGAGCTGCTGGGGGTCAGGAGGCCTGGATTCCAGGCCTGGCTTTGCTATTGCTGGAAGGGTGACCTTGCCAACTCTAGACCTCAGCTTCCTCTTCTCTGGAATGGGGGCAGTAACTCACCCGCTTTGGGTCTTTTGTCAAGGCCAGCCCCATCCCAGGAAGCACACATAGGCCCTGGCAGTGGGACCTTAAGTGTGGACGAAATTGGGGGCTGTCAGGAAGGGGCGCTGTCGTCACTGACACAGTGGGCTGCTTTCAGAGGTGTGGAATCTGAAGCGAATAGGTGTGGTTTAGGGAAGCCATTGTCATGGACGAGTCCCTCCAGAGCCAGGCCCACAGAGACTCAAAACCCCACCCCGCTGTGTGATGTTTGCGTCTCTGTGCTGGGCCTTGGTCTATATATAAAGCAGGATTGCTTTCCTAAGGCTGCTGGGAGGATTACTCAATGTAAGTGAAGTGTTGTGGGGAGAAACAGAGAGGCAGAGACTTGCTCCAAAGCACGCAGTGGTGGGGTGGGGGCTTCCTAGCAGAGAAGCTATGGGCAGTGAGCTTGTTCTCTTGTCCCCCACCAGGGTCAGTGCCAGTGGCGGCAGCCCCCCGGGAAAGAGATCTACCGCAAGAGCAACATCTCCGTGTACGAAGTTGATGGCAAAGACCATAAGGTGAGTGGGTGGCCAGGGGCTGGGGGAGGCCGGGGAGGCCCTGGGCACCTCCCAGATGATCCTCATTGCCACCAAAGGGGAGGGAGGGAGCAGCCTTAGCTGAGCCTCTATAGGCAGAATGCCTCTGAGGGGCCGGGCACTGTAGCTCACACCTGTAATCCTAGCACTTTTGGAGGCAGACATGGGCAGACTGCCTGAGCTCAGGAGTTCGAGAGCAGCCTGGGCAACATGACGAAACTCCTTCTCTACTAAAAATACAAAAGAATTAGCCGGCGTGGTGGTGCACACCTGTAATCCCAGCTACTCGGGAGGCTGAGGCACGAAAATTGCTTGAACCTGGGAGGTAGAGGTTGCAGTGAGCTGAGATTGCGCCACTGCACTCCAGCCTGGGCGACAGAGTGAGAATCTGTCTCAGAAAAAAAAAAAAAGGCCTCTCAGGGCCTCCTAGCCTGACACTAGGCCTATGGTTGGTGCCTAGGAAACACAGGGCCCTGTGGTAGCCCCAGCATTCTTCTGCTGGTGGGGTTAGGTTCAAATTTAAGTTGTTCTGGAACCCAGAGGAGACTGTCTTGCCTGAGGCTGCTTTTAGAAGCCCTTTCTCCTTCCGTTGGAAAGAAAGGTGTTTGTTTTTGCCTGGGAGGGGACTGCTTTGTGTGAAATTTCCTGCTGAGAGAGCTCTGTGGTTATCAAGGGCTGAGTTCCTTATTCCTGGCCCTGAATGACTTCAGCAGGGCAGGTTGGGACCTTTGGGACCTGCTCTGCTGTTGTACAGAACTTGGCCTTTGCCTTGTCAGTCTGTGAGGGTCTCGCCAAGTGTACTGGTTTCCGGCAGATGGGCCATACAACATAGGACGGAGAGGGCAGGCTTCAGAGTGGCTCCGCTCACTGCAGGGTGACTCATGTTGCCCTGTCACTTCCTCACTGACCACAGACGAGTTACTTAACATAGTTCCTGTTTCCTTGTCCATAAGACGGGAGTCATAATATTTACCTAGTTGTGTTGTTAGTGGAATAAATGAGACAGCAAATGTCAAGTGTTCAGTGCAGTGCTTGGCACTAGTAAGTGCTTAATAAACACGGGCCTTGTTATAATCGGTGATGTCTTGGGGCTTGATTAGCCTTCGACTCGGAGAATATGCAGGTTGAGCCCAGCCCTTGCCCCTGCTCTGCCTTCCTGAGCATGGCTGGGGGGAATGGCAGAAGGGCCTCCGCTGGAGATGTGGGGATGCTTTCCAGCTCTGCACTCTGCCAGCTCTGAGGCCCTGGGCAAGCGCTTCCACTCTGGGAGCCTCAGCTTCCTCCTGAATGAGATGGGCCTGGCAGTGCTGGGCTCGCACAGCTGCCGGGTTGGATGAGAGAGTGGTTGTGGGGTCATAAACCAGGGAACCCTTTAGTCTGTGCCGTGAAGCCAAACTCAGTCCCATTGTCCCCCTCCTGGAGTGTGGCCAAGTGGACAGACAGGGCTCGAGGCTCCTCCATTCAGCAGACATTTACCAGGCACCCAGCTTCTTAGGATCCAGCCTGCCCTGGCACCCCTGCCCCACAGGTCTCCCACCCCCAGACAGGCCAGGAACCACTCACTGAAAGCGATGAGGAACTTCCCATAGCCACGGCATTGGTGCTGGGGACACAGCCGTAAACAGGACAGTCTGAATTCCTGCCTCGCAGCCTCAGTGTCCTGAGCTGAAACAGAGTTAATGTCTGTGAAGACTGAAGCAGATCCTGCATGGAGGGCACCCAGCCCATATTTGGCGCTCAGAAGGGGTAGCCGGGTGTCATCCAGTTCTGCTGGCACCTCTGAAGCGCTGCTGCTCTCTGATTTCCAGTTCCCTGTCCGCCAGAGGCTGACTGAAGACTCCTTCCAGTATGAAATCTGTCTGGCCTTGCGAGGCGCCCGCTTCCTGCAGCTGGTGCTGGCCGCTGGAACCAGCTGGGTAGGACCTGTGCCTGCCCCCTGAGCCTATCTTCCCCTCCTCACCTCCAGATTTACTGTCAGAACCTGTGTCTGCTGGCCAAGCTTTTCCTGGACCATAAGACACTGTACTTTGACGTGGAGCCGTTCGTTTTTTACATCCTGACTGAGGTGGACCGGCAGGGGGCCCACATTGTCGGCTACTTCTCCAAGGTACTGGGTCTGGAAGCTCAGGGTGGGGAGGGCGAAGGTGGGCATAAACAGAGAGGGGGCAGAGCCTCCCTAATGGCCCTGAACACCCACCTCCTGCAGGAGAAGGAGTCCCCGGATGGAAACAATGTGGCCTGCATCCTGACCCTGCCCCCCTACCAACGCCGTGGCTATGGGAAGTTCCTCATCGCTTTCAGTGAGTGGTTCCTGGCCTGTCTGGGGGTGGGAGACCTGTGGGGCAGGGGTGCCAGGGCAGGCTGGATCCTAAGTTCCTCTTTCTACTGCCGCCAGGTTATGAGCTCTCCAAGCTGGAAAGCACGGTCGGCTCCCCGGAGAAGCCGCTGTCTGACCTGGGCAAGCTCAGCTACCGCAGCTACTGGTCCTGGGTGCTGCTGGAGATCCTGCGGGACTTCCGGGGCACACTGTCCATCAAGGACCTCAGGTGAGGGGGCCTCCTGGACCATGGGGGCAGGACTTGTCCTGAGATGGGCCATGATCCTGCCTCCTCATACCCTGTCGCCATCCTGGCCAGATCCCACAAGGGCACCATGTCTGGCATTTGCTCTCATCCCTTTTTGCAGCCAGATGACCAGCATCACCCAGAATGACATCATTAGTACCCTGCAGTCCCTCAATATGGTCAAGTACTGGAAGGGCCAGCACGTGATCTGTGTCACACCCAAGCTGGTGGAGGAGCACCTCAAAAGTGCCCAGTATAAGAAACCACCCATCACAGGTGGGTGGGGGGCTTCCGTGTATCGGGGCGGGGAGGGGTGTGTGGGCAGTGGGGATGGGGAGTGTTGGTATATGGACTGCTAGGAGTCAAGGCCTTCTTATTACTGTCACATGATCCCAAACCAGTCAGACCAGCTCCCAGGATGGAGCCTGGGGCAGGCCTCTCATTCCTGGGCTTCTCTGCCCCTCCCCAGCACAGCCTGCCCTTTTGTTCTCACCTGGAGGAGGTGAAACTGGCCTGAGCCCAGAGCAGGGCAGCCAGGTGTGAGCTGGCCTGGCCCAGTCCCAGACCTGCCTCCCGCCCCTTCTCCCCACAGTGGACTCCGTCTGCCTCAAGTGGGCACCTCCCAAGCACAAGCAAGTCAAGCTCTCCAAGAAGTGAATGGCCTGGCCCCCAGCTTGTAAATATGTATAGACCTGTTTTGTCATTTTTTTAATAAAGTCAGTTCTGCTGGTGGCCCTGGACTTTGGAAGGGAAGGGGAGGCCAAGAGCCGATGTTCATCATTTCACTTCACACACGCATGGCGAGTTGTGCTCAAACATTTTAATCCTTTCTGCCCTGTTACCCCCACCCCAGATCCAAGCGTCAGCCCAGTTCCGGTGGGGGCTCAGTCCTCTGGAGTCCAGGAGTCAGGGCTCGGGGGCACTCAGCGGCCAGTGGGCAAGATTGGGGCCTTTCCTGTCCTTGAAGCTGCACAAAGGCGGCCCCAGCCCAGAACACAGGGAGAGGGCAGAGAGATGTGCCCATCAGGCTGGGCAGGCGGGCTGGGAGCAGTCTTCCAGAAACAGGTGGGAGCCAGGGCTCATTTTCATAGCCAAGGGTCCCAGGAGCTTGGCCAATGGGCTGGTCCACGGTGGATGAGGGGCCAGAGGCTCTGGCCATTGCTACAGGCAGTGAAACTCCTGACTCTCAGTTATGGTCCCAAAGAGCACACCCAGAAGAATGGGCTCAAAGATGAAGATGGGGCCCCAGCCTCCCGCAGAGTCCTGGAGGAAGGAGTGGCTCAAGCCAGGCCCTGGGTCCAAAAGCCATCAGGGAAACACCAGGCTCGTGTCCTTGAGTGTGATGCATCCATCCTGGAAGGAGGCCAGCTCAGTGCTCGCTGAGCCATGGGGAGAGGAGGCCCAGAGCCAGGCCCAGAGGCAGGAAAAGGATTGGCCTCAGCAAGCCCTGGGCTGGGGCAGAGTTGAAGGCCAGGTGACTGCTACAGAGGTTGCTGTCAGGCTGGGACTCCTGGGTTTGGGGCACCACACGAGGCTGGAGTTCTGTCGCCTTGCTTTGGATCCAGGAGGCATAGCTGGAGGCCAGAGTGTACACACCAGGCCTGTTGCGGGCCCCACAGGCATCGCCCCAGCTCACAATGCCCGTCAGGTACCAGAGACCCTCCACAGGGCAGGAGAGTGGGCCCCCAGAGTCACCCTGAGGAGAGAAGCCACACAGCAGCCATCAGGACCTGGCCAGGCCTCCTTTCCCAAGTTGCACTGGTTATCTGCCCCCCGGGCCTGTGCTTACCTGGCAGGCGTCCTTGCCCCCCTCCACGTAGCCGGCACACACCATGTCCTCCTGGACAATGTGCAGCTCCTCAGGCTTGGCGTTGATGTTGTACAGACAGTTACACGTCTCACGACTGATCAGAGGCACCTCAAGTTGTTGCAGTGGCTTGGGTGTCAGGAGGCTCACTGTGGGGGCAAAAGAGGCTTACTCTGGGCCCCTCCCCAAGTCAGCTACCCCTCCACGCTTCTAGGCACCCAGCGTCCCACCTCACCTGAGGGGGCCACATGGCCCCAGCCAGTGACAGTGCAGTGGAGGCCGTTTGGGAAGGAGGCGTTGGCTGCAGGGAGGCAGATGGGCCGGATGTAGCGGGAGAAGGTGACGGGGCTGCTGAGTTGGAGGAGTGCAATGTCACCCTGGGAGCCCTCCTGGAGGTAGCTGGGGTGGCGGATGATGCACTTCACGGTGCTGACCTTGGCGTCCTCGGAGTAGGAGTCCAGCTGGTGGGCTCCCAGCTTGACCTCATAGTCTTCCTTGCGGTGCTCGCTGCAGGCAGGCAAAGGCTGAGACCCAGGAGACCTCTCCTTGTTCCCCAACCCCTGCTGCAAACCCCTGATTCTGATCAGCCCCTTTTAGGTCTCAAATTGCACCTTAGTTTTATCCTGTAACCTCTGACCCCTCACCTTCACTCCTAACTGGTCCTTCCAGACTTAACTGACACTCTCAGACCCAACCCAAGAACCCCAACCTCTGACCTGGATTGACCCATGAACTTTGACCTCCAACCCACTTTTGACTTTCACCATTTGGTACCTGGGGAAGCAGTGAGCAGCTGACAGCACCCACTGCTCAGACACGAGAGAGCCACCACACACATGGACGCCGTCATAGGTGATGCTGACCTGCCAGGGCCACTGACCGGGGACTGCATTGCTGCCACCTGTGATACGTGCTTGGGGGGCCACACCGCAGGGGGCTGCCCAGGGAGGAAGGGAAGGGGTCAGGTTGTTAGCCTGGCCACTCCTACCCAGCCCAGGAGCTCTGATACAGAGCTTGGGAAGTGGGTTCACAGGAGTCAGCACCCCTTTGTCCCCTCCCAGGTGTGGGCAGTTCTGCCCCTTTTATTCACTACCCATTACCTAATTCAGGTCTCAGGGCAGCCTCCCTCCTTGCAAGCCTTCTGTCCATCCCGCCCCTTACAAGTCTGAAAATTTTCATAAATCCCCAATCTGACCAGGCCACAGCCCTGCTTAAACCCTTCCCTGGCTCCACGCGGCCCTTAAGATAACATTCCAGATAACCATGGCACTGCCATCAGACCCGGCCGTCCCCTCTGGACCCTTCAGTCATGTACATCAGGCCACACACTTGTTTACCTGGGACCTTGGCTGATCCAGGTCACTCTACCTGGAATGCCCTTCCCCATCCTTACTGTCTGGCAAACTTCCCTTTGCCTATGGATGCTTGACTGGAACAGCAGCCCCTCCGTAGACAGGTGGGCTCCTGCTGGCTGAGTTGGGCATTGCCTCCGAGTCCAGTACCCCCCACCTCCACCGTGCTCCCCGGAGCTACCCAATCTCACAATTGTTCCGGAGTCCACAACTGTGTCTGTTTCCACTACGCCAATCTGGGTGTTCCCTAGGGGCAGATTCCCATATCCGCAGTGCCCGTGGCATCGTGGACATGTGTTCAACAAACCAACGGCAGAACTGGGCTCCCGTGACGTGAATGTCTACTTTCCAGGACAGCCCCGGCCCCAACCCCATCGAGGCCACTGTTTGAAGTGGAACCCAACTGCTCTTCACAAAGTCTTCTAGGAGTAGAGAAAACTGCAGACCGGATCCTCCTCTCCCTTATCATCATGACAATAGCCACTATTTAGAGAGCCTAGCGGCTGTGCCAGGCCTGGGAAGGGCTTTCGTTTCCTCATCTCCCTGCATCCTCTCCACAGCCCCAGGAGACGGACATGACCAGCTTCATTTTAGAGGTGCGGAGTCTAAGGCTTAGAAAAGTGGGGGGACTTGGTCAATGACACACAGCCAGTGCATGGGGAAGCCAGGATTGAAAGCTGGTCTGACTCAGAACCGGGTTGGGTGCCTTCCAAGAAAGGAGACCCTTGGTTTGGTTCCCACAAAACCACCTCGAGGATGGGAACGGTGGCTCACACCTATA
This sequence comes from Rhinopithecus bieti, assembly GCF_001698545.2. NCBI lineage: Eukaryota > Metazoa > Chordata > Mammalia > Primates > Cercopithecidae > Rhinopithecus > Rhinopithecus bieti. The sequence goes on along the minus strand of NW_016802972.1, from coordinate 452,631 downwards.
ATCCCAGCACTTTGGGAGGCTGAGGCAGGAGGATCGCTTGAGCCCAGGAGTTCAAGACCTGCCTAGCCAACATAGTGAGACCCCCATCTCTACCAAAATAAAACAAAACAAAAAAACACAATTAGCTGGGTGTGGTGGCATGCACCTGTAGTCCCAGCCACTAGGAAGGCTGAGGTGGGAGGATCATGTGAGCCCGGGAGGCTGGATCACTGAGCGGGCAGGGAGCTGTGATGGTGCCACTGCACTCCAGCCTGGGCGACGACAGACCCAGACCCTGTTTCAAAAGACAAAACCAAACCAAAAACATCGCTTCAATTGCCCCACTTTGGGAGTCCGACGTGGAGCTAAATCCCAGCTGCACCCTCACTGGCAGTGTGCCCTGGGCAAGTCCCTGCTTCTCTGCCTGTAAGGTGAGGGCTACAACCCCCCACTCTCGGAGCCCTAAGAGAATCTAGTTGGAAGGCAGCCCAGCCGAAGGCCAGGCACTGGTTAAACCCCAGGGGAATCCGATCCAAGTCACCTCCCCCTCCCCTCCTCCCTCTCTGAGGAAAGTCTCACCTTCTGCCCCTTCCGCTCCTAGAAAGAAAGAAAGAGGAGGGGTGAGTAGGGAAGACTCGGGTTCCCTGACCCCTTAGCACCCACCACTGCTCCAGAGGGCTGGCCCCTTCCCTGGCAGAGCTGAGGTGGGAAAGGGAGGCCAAGAGCTAGGGAGGCCGTGGGTTTTCTTGGGCCCTAGACAAGGGCGCACCCCAGAAAATGATCACGCTGACTCCCTCCAGTGCATTGTCCCCACCCCGCCCCCACGTCTTCACTTACCTGTCCCCGACCGGAATAATCCAAGATAGAGCAGAATGGCTACAGCCCCCAGCTGCCCAGGCCCCAGGACCCCATTCTGGACCATGGCCCAGGACAAGGGCCCCTGGGGCAGACTCCAGGCGCACAAGGTAGGAAGCCTAGGGGTAGTGTCGAAGGCAGGACCCAGATGTTGGCTCAGAGGGAAGGATCCCAGAATCCGGGCTGGAAAGGGGCAGCAAGTGTCCAAGGCTGGCCTCTAAGGCAGGGAGCAGCCGCAACGGGAGACGCCTGGAGTATCCGCAGCGAGCAGTGTGGACAAGTCACCACCACGGTCTGGCCACGCAAGGTCCTCCCAGGAGTGGCTACACCTACCTGCCTGCCCCTCCCCTGGCCCCGCCCACTGGCTGGGCCCCGCCAGCTCCTCCTGCTACCAAAGTCATGAGTCCTTTCAGAGCTGCAGGCCCGCGTGTGTACATGTGTGTGTCTGTGTGTGTATGTATGTGTGTGCGTGTGCATAGTCCGTTTGTCCCAGTGTGTAGTGTGTATATGGTATGGGTGTATGCGTGTGTAGGCTGTGTGTATCCCCTTAAGTGGTGTGGTGTGTGTGTGCATGCACATGCTGTGTGCGCACGTATGTAGGCTGTGTCCCTGTGTGTGTAGTGTGTGTCTGAGTGTGTGTGTACGCACGTGCATGTGGTTTGTGTGTGTGCCCGCAGCCTCCCTGGAATGTGATGGACTCTCCTCCGCCTCAGGTCTTTCAGGTTATCTCAGGCCAGTTATGCCCCCCAGGCCTGGCCCCAGCCCTTATTATCTGGAGCCACAGCCACTCCTCCCTCCTTCCCTCCCTCCTTAGGCTGGGTATGGGAGCTGAAGACACTAGGGTCAGCTCCTCGCCAGGCCCTTTCTGCGAAGCCTGCACCTGACGGTGGTGGTGAGCTTGTGGAGCAGCAGCAATCATCCCATAGACATTTCCTGAGTGCCTATGATGTTCCCAGGTGCCCAGGACAAAACAGGCACCAGCCCCGTTCCCCTTGAGCCCTGAGCTCGTGGTGAAGTAGGGGTGACACACTTCAATCAAATAATCACCAACAGGCTGGCAAGGTGACTAGTTGGCTTTGGGAGGCTGAGGCTGGAGCATCGCTTGAGGCCAGGAGTTCCAGACCAGCCTGAGGAATATAGCAAGGCATCTCCAAAAGAAATATAAAAATTAGGCAGGCATTGTGGTACATGCCTATGGTCCCAGCTACTTGGGAGGCTGAGGCGGGAGGATTGCTTGAGCCCAGGAGTTCAATGAAGCATTGAGCATGGTCGCACCACTGCACTCCAGCCTGGGCAACAGAGGGAGACCCTGTCTAAAAAAAAAAAAAAAAAAAAAAAAAAAAATTGCAATTACACAATAATTTCAAGCTAGGAATGGCGATAAAAAAGAATGGCGTGAGCACACTGCAGCCTGGCAAAGGCTGGCATTGTGAAAGGGTCCTGGAGGAACTGCCTTGGAAACTGAGACCGAAAGGGGTTATAAAAGGTGGTAAGGTGAAGACGCGGGGGATGGATTGCAGAGGGCAGAGGCTCAGGGAAACAAAGCCTGCCGTGTGGCTGCAGTGGGGGTGAGGCATGTCCTTTTTGAGGGCCACTCTGGCCCTCAAAGCACCTGTTGAGGCTGGGTGTGGTGGCTCATGCCTGTAATCCTAGCATTTTGGGAGGCCAAGGCAGGAGGATCGCCTGAGGTCAGGAGTTGGAGACCAACTTGGCTAACATGGCAAAGCCCCGTCTCTACTAAAAATACAAAAAAATCAGCTGGGTGTGGTGGTGCATGCCTGTAATCCTAGCTACTCAAGAGGCTGAGGCAGGAGAATCACTTGATTCTCCTGAAGGCAGAGATTGCAGCGAGCCGAGATGGCGCCACTGCCCTCCAGCTTGGGCGACACAGCGAGACCCTGTCTCAAACAAAAAACAAAAGACAAAAAACAAAAAACACCTGTTGGGTCTGAGCTTCAGGAAAAGCAGAGCCTAGAGTCCTCATCTGCTTTCTGGAGACCAGATGTCTGGGGTCCAGGCTAGAGGTCAGGTTATTCCTGGGGTGGGTGAGTGGGAGGGGCCTGACTGGAAGGAGTGTCTTAGCTGGGAGGACGGGGCAAGACATGGGGCCTGGTGGGTGGGTTTCAGTAGAGGACGGTGTAAGTGTAGTGTTTGTGGAGATGGCATGGGGTGACTGACTGGGTATGGGAGCAGGTGGGGATGTACGCACTGTGAAGATCCTGGGGAGTATTACAGCTGGCATGTAGCTGCTAAGGCTAAGACTGGCTTCGTAAGAACCTCTGCCCTTCTCCTAAGCCTCCCAGTGAAAACTTCCAGCTTCCCTTTAGGCCCTTTACCCCCTTCCTCTTCCTTCTCAAGCCAGCGATTGTGCCCAGCCCGAGAGGCGACCCCTCTGCCACCCTCATGAGCTGGCTTTCACCCCCAAACCTATCCTTCCCCAGGTCCCCATTTGTCCTTTTTCTTTCTCTTTTTGAGACAGGATCTCACTCTGTTGCCTAGGCTGGAGTTCAGTGGTAAAATCATGGCTCACTGCAGCCTTGAACCCCTGGGCTCAAGTGCTTCTCCCTCCTCAGCCTCCTAAGTAGTTGGGATTACAGGTGCATGCCACCGTGCCCAGCTAATTAAAAAAAAAAAAAAATTGGCCGGGCACGATGGCTCACGCCTGTAATCTCAGTAATTTGGGAGGCTGAGGCAGGCGAATCACGAGGTCAGGAGTTCGAGACCATCCTGACCAACATGGTGAAACCCCATTTCTACTAAAAATACAAAAATTAGCCAGGCGTGATGGCACGCACCTGTAATCCCAGCTACTCAGGAGGCTGAGGTAGGAGAATCGCTTGAACCCGGGAGGCGGAGGTTGCAGTGAGCCGAGATTGCGCCATTGCACTCCAGCCTGGGCAACAGAGCAAGACTCCGTCTCAAAAAAAAAAAAAATTGTGGAGCTTCGATGTGGTGGTTCACACCTGTAATCCCAGCACTTTGTGAGGCCAAGGTGGGAGGATCATTCTTCGATATCAGGAGTTTGAGACCAGCTTGGCCAACATGGTAAAACCCTGTCTCTCCTAAAAAATACAAAGAAAATTAGCCAGGCGTGGTGGTGCATACCTGTAATCCTAGCGACTCGGGAGGCTGAGGCAGGAGAATCACTTGAACCTGGGAGGCCAAGATTGTGCCACTGCACTCCAGCCTGAGCAACAGAGGGGACTCCATCTCAAAATAAATAAATAAATAGGCCAGATGCAGTGGCTCATGCCTGTAATCTCAGCACTTTGGGAGGCTGAGGCGGGTGGATCATCTGAGGTCAGGAGTTCAAGACCAGCCTGGCCAAGATGGAGAAACCCAATCTCTACTAAAAATACAAAAATTAGCTGGGTATGGTGGTGGGCATCTGTAATCCCAGCTACTCAGGAGGCTGAGGCAGGAGAATTGCTTGAACCTGGGAGGTGAAGGTTGCAGTGAGCCGAGATTGCGCCACTGCACTCCAGCCTGGGCGACAATAGCAAAACTGTTTCAAAATTAAAATAAATAAATAAAATAAATAAAAATACAAAAATTAGTCGGGCGTGGTGTCTTGGGTCTGCAATCCTAGCTACTTGAGGCTGAGGCAGGAGGATCGCTTGAACCCAGGAGGCGGAGGTTGCAGTGAGCCGAGATCGCACCACTGCACTCCAGCCTGAGCATCAGTGTGAGACTCTGTCTCCAAAAAAAAAAAGGTGGAGATGGGGGTCTTGCTTTGTTGCCCAGGCTGGTCTGGAATGCCTGGCCTCAAGTGATCCTCCCAAAGTGCTGGGATTACAGGCATGAGCTACTGCACCCTGTCTCTGGTTTTGCTTTACTTTTTAATTGTAGATTCATTGGCTGGAAACCACCTTCCCTTTTCCTGTGCTCAAACATCACTGGTATGACCTTTTCCCGATCCCAGCCAGGGGTGTCCACATGTGTCCCCACTAGATTGGGAGGGCTTTGTGGGCTTATATATCAGACCCCAATTGTGCCACGACTTAGTAGCCACCAGGGAACAGGGGTTGAATGAATGCAGGAAGGTGCAGGTAAGCAGTGGGTGAAGGAGTGGGGTTCACATACAAGGGACCCAAGTTCTGGGCAGAATGTGAAAGCAGCGGACCCTTGAAGGGCCCATATGTTGTGTGTGTGTGTGGGGGACACATCGGAGCATCATGCATTGAGATGTGTCTATGGCAGGCAGCGAGGGCAGCAGGTCTGAGCTGGGGTTGAGATGTCCAGCACGTGCCGAGGGTGCTGACTCCACTGGACAGGTGACACACAGCCAGCTGGCCACCCGACCTCCCTGCCCTGGGGCAGGAATGAAGGAATCGCTGCCAGGTTATCAGGGTGCATTTCCTGAGAGCCCAAGACCTGACTCAGAGGCTGGAGGAGGGAGGAGGGAGGGGACCTCCCCCTTGGGCTTCCCGCATAGCCTCTGATGCCCAGCCCTTCAGCCTGACCACAGCAATGCCACAAGGCCACACAGGTGCCTGTGTTTACACCTTTACTGTCCCGCTCCTCCCGCCACCCCCAAGGATTCCTGGGTTCAAAATAGCCCGGGCACTGAGGCCCAATTCCCCCGAGCCGCTGCAATCTAGGTGGGTGGGGCCCTTGAGGTTCCAGCCGGCTGGGCCACATTCCAGCCCCACTGGGCGGGAAGTAGAGGGTGGGAAGTAGAAGGGGGAAGTGGCGCCAGGACCCTAGCCCCTCAGCTCTGGATCAGGAGAGTCAGCAGGAGCAGGAAGTGCACTGCACGCGGAGATCCTGAGGCCTTGGCCAGTTCTGGGGGACAGAGGTTGCTGCCTCCAGTAGGCCAGTGTGGGGAGCCACTGGAAGGCAGGAAGTGGGCCTCTCCCACTGTCTGGGAGATCCAGGCCTCTTCAGGACCAATGGCGGCAAACAGCTCCTGGCTCCCTTGAACAGCCATGCCCACGAGGACCCAGGAGCCTTCCGTTGTCTGGCATAGGAGGGGCGGTGCTGAGGTCATCTGCAGAGTCGGAGCGAGGCCATGTGGGTCTGCTGCCCTTCCTCTTGGTCCCCTGCCCCTTTCCCCAGGGTCTGGCCACGAAGCACTCTGGTCTGCATCCCTAGACATCCAGGTCCCCAGTTTCTCTCCGGGGTCCAGCTAGGGTCCCATTTGGGGCCAAACACCCAATAATTCTAGTCCTGGCCGGGTGCAGTGGCTCATGCCTGTAATCCCAGCACTTTGGGAGGCCAAGGTGGGCGGATCATTTGAGCCAGGAGTTTGAGTCCAGCCTGGCTAACACGGTGAAACCCCGTCTCTACTAAAAATACAAAAATTAACCAGGTGTGGTGGTGCATGCTTGCAATCCCAGCTACTAGGGAGGCTGAAGCAGGAGAACTGCTCGAACCTGGGAGGTAGAGGCTGCAGTGAGCCAAGATCGCGCCACTGCACTCCAGCCTGGGCGACACAGCGAGACTCAGTCTCAAAAAAAAAAAAAAAAAAAAAAAAAAAAATTCCAATCCTGCTCTCTCTCTAGGGTACCACAGTCCAACACTGCCTCTCTCCTGCCTACTCCAGGATGCCCAGGCCCCTTTACCTCACACCTGTTCTCTTGCCCCTCTGCATACAGGACACAGAGGGTTCCAGGGGGCAGGATTCCCTGATAGAGGCAGTGGCAGATTCGTGGTGTTAAGATGGAGACAGCAGCAGCCACAGGGACTGGGGAGAGGAGACAGACTTGTTCCAGGGCTCTGGCCTCCAGCCACTCCTTGTTCCCGCAACCCAGGAGTCTCACCTCGGTCCTGGGGTTCTTTCCAGCCCAGCACCCAGCAGCTGGCCCCCGGAGGGATACCCGCCGGGTGGAGACAGATGGGCAGGGCTGATGGGGAGGGCTCCACCCGGGAGCTCAGCTCCAGGAGGGCCAGGGGGGGCCTGAGTCCCAGGTGCCGGGGCAGCCGGATGCTGATGACCAAGCGGGATACCTGGTGGCCCTGTGGGAGGGGGCTGGCCCCTGCCCGGCCCAGATACACTTCAATGTAAGGCACTGTTGTAGAGCCTGGCCTGTTGGAACAAGGCCCAATGTAACCTTCTGCTCCTCCCATTGCAGGCAAAGTCCTTCCCAGCCCAGGGGAAGGGTCACTCTCTGGGGTCATGCCACTCACTCCTTCATCATCTCTCCTTCCAAATCTCCCTTCCAGGTCAAAACATCTCCCAGTGCTGTAAGATTCTTCCCTCACGCCCCACCCCGGACAGAGTCTTGCTCTGTTGCCCAGGCTGCAGTGCAGTGGTGCAGTCTTGGGTCACTGAAACCTCTGCCTCCCGGGTTCGAGTGATTCTCCTGCCTCAGCCTCCCAAGTAGCTGGGTAACGTTACAGGTGCCTGCCACCACCCCTGGCTAACTTTTGTATTTTTAGTAGAGGGGTTTCACCATATTGGCCAGGCTGGTCTTGAACTCCTGACTTTGTGATCCGCCCGCCTTGGCCTCCCAATGTGCTGAGATTACAGGCATGAGCCATTGCGCCTGGCTGTAAGATGCTTAAAGGAGACTATCCCACTATTTTAAGAGTCCTCTGGGCCAGGCACGGTGGCTCATGCCTATAATCCTAGCACATTGGCCAAGGCAGGAGGATTGCTTGAGGCCGGCCTGGGCAACACAGCAAGATCCCATTGTTAATTTTTTTAAACAAACAAACAAACAACAAAAACAAGTCTTTGGCTCTGTTGCATTCTCCCTTCCCGCCTCTCGCCTAGGAGATGAGTAAGACCCACCTGAGGACACAGTGAGTGGCTACCAGGACCCAGCCTGGGGCCAGAAGGATCCCAGTGCAGATTCGATCGCCAGCCACATGCACCTCTGCCAGCCAGGGCCAAAGGACCCCCACTGTAGCAGCCTCCGGCCGCAGGCCACAGGCTAGGGAGAGGAGGTGGCTACCTTAGTTGGGGCCCCATGGCTGACCCCTGAGCCCCTGCCATGGGTCTATGCACCCCCAGGAGCCCCTAGAGCCCAAAGGCGTCCTGCTCACCACCATGCTGTGTGTGTGGGGGACAAGTCTGTGTCTCAGTCTCCTCCCCATCAGGGCCCCAATCCCAGGCTAGCTGGTCCTCCAGGTAGGCTCCCTGAGTCACATGGCTGATCCATGGGCCATGGGTCTGCACGGGGAAGAAGGCTCGGGGACGTAGACAGCCACTGGGAAAGTCTCTGATTCCAACCAGAAACCAGGTCCCCTCTTCCTGGCACAAAAGGCTCCAACGCGAGTCATTCTGCAGCAACAAAGTGCATGTGTTACTTGCCTCTGCGTGTGTGCAGAGAATATCAGAACTCCTGGGGCTTTCCAGGACTCTAGATTTTCCCATTTGCAGAAATATCAAGTTCCACATTCTCCAAATCAGACTCCAAATACTAATTTGTGTAAGAATTCAGCCCTCACTTTAGGATTCTCCTTAAATCCAGGGATAGAGAGAAACCATAGTACCAGCTCAGGACCCGCTTCCCAAAAGTTCTCCAGGGCCAGGCCCCGCCCCCAGTTCGTTCTGGCCCCGCCTCCACTCCGGCTCCGCCCCATTCCCAGTTCCACAAGTCCCGCCCCTCCCTAGAGCCCACTCAGACCCGCCTTCCCCAGGCCCCGCTCCCTCCCTAGAGCCCACTCGGACCCGCCTTCCGCAGGTCCCGCCCTCTCCCTAGAGCCCACTTGGACTCGCCTTCCACAGGCCCCGCCCTCTTCCCCAGAACCCTCTCGGACCCGCGTTCCGCAGGCCCCGCCCCCGCCGCTTACCCAGCAGTGGCCCGCCTCCGCCTCCTCCTGGTAGGCAGGGCAGAGCGCCTGCGGCGGGTCTCCCGGCAGCGGCACTGCCGCCCCCTGGCGGCCATACAGGCAGTGGCACCACCAGCCGCCTAACAGCTCTGCCTCCAGCAGCGCGCCTGGGCCAAGCGCGGGTTCTGGAAGGGAAAAGGCAGGGAGCTCGCGCTGAGGCCCAGACGGCCCCTGCACCGCCCGGTGCCACCCCGGCCAGCGCCGGGCCCCAGCTCACCCCCGCGGCCCCAGCGGGCCAGGCGGCAGCGGCTTCCGGGCAGGAAGTAGTGTTCCGGGTGGGGTAGGCACACGGGCCTCGGAGCCGCGCTCAGGTTCACAGGCGTGCGCAGCTGCAGCAGCGCCAGGTCCGAGGAGTCGTCCCACGAGGCGTTCTCGTGCTGCACCAGGCGTGCCACCCGCTCCGCGCGTGGGCGCGAGGGTAGCAGCACGCGCCAGGCGTCGAGGTCGCGGGGCGGGCTGTCGGAGCTGCTCGGGCTGCGGGATAGGGGGCGAGGGACGTGGGCCGGATCCCGCACACGTGGCTAGAAACCTCGCACCCCTGGCTTAGACTCGCCTGGCGAGGATCCTGCATCCTGGCGGGATCCCCACGCTACCCCCATTCCAGCGGCTCACTTACACCCCTGCCTCCGGGATTGAACTTCTACCATGCCTCTATCCACCCCTGCCAGGCTAGGACCCCTCTTTTTGTGCTGGATCCTACACCTCCGAATGGGATCCCGCACGCCCCACACCCCCCAGGGGAGGGGCTGGGGCCAAATAAATGGTGTCTCAGGCTGATGTAGGGAGGGGCAAGGATCGGCTTGAAACGTAGATTTTCACTCACTACAGAAAGCAGCTGGCAGGTGCCAAGACCCAGCTTTCAGACACCAGTGCCCCATGGCAGGGTCTGGATCCTGGTACCATCACCTGGGCCTCCCAGGGCCAGGCCCCTGGCCGCAGGGCCTTCCCACACTCTGAGAGGCGAGAGACCTGGGTCAGTGGGCCTCCTGCACCCCAATCACTCCCAGCAGTCTCCATCCCAACTCACTCTCCCACGTCCCACTCACATCCAGGGGTGCCGCCCACTCACCAGGCAGGGCAATGGTACAGTTCTCCCTGGGCTCCTGGGGATCTGACTGGGGCTTCTGAGGCTGGATTGGAAAGGCAGGCCCAGGCTCTGAACCCATCACCTGTTCTCGTATCCATGCCTCATAGGTAGCCACGGCAGTGAAAACTCCAGGGCGGTTTCTCCGTCCACAGCCAAAGCCAAAGCTGGTGATTCCTGCCTGGAACCAGCGGCCACCTTCCTCACAGACCAGGGGCCCCCCAGAGTCACCCTAGTGACAGATGACTGCATGTCAAGGGGTCAGCCCAGGGACCCACCCGTTTATACTGGCCTCCTCGAAAAGGTCCTGCACCTTCTTTTGGCCCAAGATACACCACCTTCTCCCTTCTCCTAGAAACCCTCCTTGGCTAGGCCTTGTCCTCTGCATTCCCTGGGGCTCTAAACAGAAGAAAACCCTGTAAGCAGAAGGCCGATGGCAGCCAGAGCCAAGAGCACTGGGGGAGTGCGTTCAAGACCACGAAAGAGAATCCTGCAGGTGTCATCAGAGCCAAGTGATTCTTGTCCAGTTACTAGCTCAAATAATTCCCCTCCCTCCCTTCCTTCCTTCTTTCCTTCCCTTTCTTTTTCTTTCTTTCTTTTCTTTTTTGAGACAGCCTGGGAAATGCTCTGTTTCCCAGGCTGGAGTGCAGTGGTGCAATCTCGGCTCACTGCAACCTCTGCCTCCCGGGTTCAAGTGATTCTCCTGCCTCGGCCTCCCGAGTAGCTGGGACTACAGGTGTACACCACCACAGCCGGCTAATTTTTGTCTTTTTAGTAGAGATGGATTTTCTCCATTTTGGCCAGGCTGGTCTCAAACTCCCGAGCTCAAGTGATAGGCCTGCCTCGGCCTCCCAAAGTGCTGGGTTACAGGCGTGAGTCACTGTGCCCAGGCAGTTCCTCTCCTTTTTTGAGACGAGGTATCACTATGTTGCTCAGGCTGGTCTCAGACTTCTGGGCTCAAGTGATCCTCCCGCCTCAATTTTCTGACCAGCTGGGATTACAGGCATGAGTCACTGCTCCTGGCAATGCTGTCTTTGGTTTTTAAATTCACTCGGCCTCGGCTGGACATGGTAGCTTATGCCTGTAATCCCAGCTACTTGGGAGGGTGAGCCAGGAGAATTGCTTGAACTTGGGAGGTGGAGTTTGTAGTGAGCCAAGATCGTGCCATTGCACTCTAGCCTGGGCAACAAAAGCAAAACTCTGTCTCAATAAATAAATAAATAGCCGGGCGCGGTGGCTCACGCCTGTAATCCCAGCACTTTGGAAGGCTGAGGCAGGCAGATCACCTAAGGCTGGGAGTTCGAGACTAGTCTGACCAACATAGAGAAACACCATCTCTACTAAAAATCAGCTGGGCGTGATGGCACATGCCTGTAATCCCAGCTACTTGGGAGGCTGAAGTAGGAGAATTGCTTGAACCTGGGAGGCGGAGGTTGTGGTGAGCTGAGATCATGCCATTGTACTCTGCCCTGGGCAACAAGAGCGAAACTCCGTCTCAATAAATAAATAAATAAATAAATAAATAAATAAGTTCACTTGGCCAGGCGCAAGTGAATACAAAATTAGCAGGCTGTGGTGGTGCATGCCTGTAATCTCAGCTACTTGGGAGGCTGAAGCACGAGAGTCGCTTGAGTGGTGGAGGGGGGTGGGGAGCTTGCAGTAAGCCGAGATTGCGCCACTGCAGTCCAGCCTGGGTGACAAAGTGAGGCTCTGTCTCAAAATACACAAGCAAAAAAATTCACATCAACCCCATCGCTTGGCAATCTTGTCGTTTTGCAGATGAGGCTAGGAGAGATGTCATTTATCTGTTTGTCACCGGTTAGGACTCTGGCCCTGCCAGGCAGGTGCAAGGGCCTTCCCTCACCTGGCAGGTGTCCCTGCGGCCCTCTGGGTAGCCAGCACACAGCATCCCTGGCAATATCTGGAGAGTGAGGTTGAAAGGACCAGGCTGGCTGTAGAGACACTGACAGGTGGCCTCACCCAGCAGCCTTAGCTCCACTTCCTGTAGCACCCAGGGGAGAGGCAGAGGATCTGGGGGCAGAACCAGAGAGCAGGTGCTGTGAGGCAGGTATGGTGTCCCCAGTTCCCAGGATTCAGGTTTGCCCCCTGCGGCTGCTTCTTGGACATCAGCTAGATCCCCCATGGCCTCTCAGCCCATCACATTCACCACATCTCCTGCTGCTTCTCTCTATTCTTTCTACTTCTTCATCTCAGGAATGGTCCCATCAAGCTCCTAGTGAGAGCTGCCATGCATGGTTGTGCAGGTTGTGCACTGCAACAAAGGATGCAATTTAGGGACTGTAATCATTAAGTCTGAGCTCTCATGTGGAGTTGTGTTGGTCCAGAGACATCTTTTCGCAAAGATGCCATATGGACTTGACATGATCCTGTCTGGAGTTGCCAAGCATGGAATCTGGGTGTCATCCCTGTCTCCTCTCTCAACTCCCCTCCCCCAGTCAGTTCCCAGTTCATGAAAACCTCTCATTTGTGACTTCTTGGCATTCTCACCAACTACCCTAATTGAGGATGCATAGCTTTGGGCCTGGATAACTGACTCAGTCTTCTGATCCACTCTTCACTTCAGCAGTGAAGAGGAATGTTACTCAAGTTCAGTTCTGATCTCACCAAGAAAAATAAATGGAACCCACTGTCCAAACCTGGTGCTGCAGCCCCATCCTGCTTTTGATGGAAACAGCTTTAGGATCCAGAAAGGTGGGGGGAGGTACAGACAGAACTCCTTCCCCATCACACTCAGAATCTGAGGTCAAAGGCGTGGTGGCTCACGCCTGTAATCCCAGCATTTTGGAAGGCTGAGGCGGGTGGATCACCTGAAGTCAGGCCAGCCTGGCCAACATGGTGAAACCCTATCTCTACTAAAAATACAAAATATTAGCTGGGCATGATGGTGGGTGCCTGTAATCCCAGCTACTTTGGAGACTGAAGCAGGAGAATGTGCTTGAAGCTGGGAGGTGGAGGTTGCAGTGAGCCTAGATCGTGCCTTTGCACTCCAGCCTGGGCAACAAGAGCGAAACTCTGTCTAAAAAAATAAATAAATAAAATAGCCGGGCGCGGTGGCTCAAGCCTGTAATCCCAGCACTTTGGGGCCGAGGACGGGTGGATCACGAGGTCAGGACGATTGGGAGACCATTTCTGGGACCTAACATGGGGGTGAAACCCTGGTCTCTACTAAAAAAATACACACACTAGCCAGGCTAAGGTGCGGGCGCTGTAGTCCCAGCTACTCGGGGAGGCTGGGCAAGAGAATGGCGTGAACCCAGGAGCGCCGGAGCTTTGCAGGGGTGAGCTGAGATCCGGGCCACTGGCCCACTCCAGCCCGGACGACGGAGCGAGACTCCGCTCTCCAAAAAAATTAATAATAATAATAAAAAAAAAAATAAAATAAAATAAAATAAAAATAAATAAAAAAGAATCTGAGGTCAGGTGATGGCTGAAGCTGTACTTGGGGCTCACCAGGGAAGTTGGGGATTGTCCTGGGCATCCCTGGAGCTGGTGGAGTGCTCTGGCCCTCAGTCTGATCTTAAGGCCTTCATGGTCAGCCCTCAGCAGCCTTTGCAGCCCAGGTGCCTGTCCCCTTCTCACTCCAGCCTGGCATCCTGGCTCTTGTTCATCTAACATGCCTCATCTGGGTCCATGGAGTGGCCTTCATCTCCCCCCGTCTTCCTGCACCCTGTCTTCGAAAACCTCTGCAGAAATCTACTTCTCTGGGTGCCCATTGTCAGGATGGCCTGGCCCCATTCACACAAACTTCCTGGGCCTCACATTGATGCTTCCTTGTCACCTCCCGCCCTCGTGAGACCTCCACAAGCAGAGGCTGTGGCATCTCCCCCTGCAGCACCTTCCCAAAGCCCCCAGGATGGGCACAGGTCTGACCACGGCTGATGGGGATATTTGTGGGGACCCTGGGAGCATAGAAAGCTTGGGTGATGGGGATGAGGGGTATGAAGATTCAGTCTATTCCCCCCCCACCTTCTAACATAATGTGTGCTTATTTATTGAACTTGTTGTTTGTCTATCTGCTAGGATGTAAACTCTGAAAAGGCAGGATTTTGGCTTTTTATGTTCACTGGTGTCTCTCTAATGCCTAACACAGTTCCTGGCACGTAGAAGGTGCTCAAGAAATACCTTGAGTGAAAGAATGACTGAGTGAATGACGGTGGGTAGGGAGAAGAGAGGAGGTGGGGAGTACAGAGATGAGTGGGGGTGGATGGGATGGGAGGAAGGCGGATGGGAGGGAGGCACAGACTGGCATTCACTGAACATCTATTATAGGCCAGCCTTGTGTTTTACTGCTTTACTATAGATTACCTGAGGTGAAGTATCTAAAGTGCATTGGTTATTGCTATGCCAGGCGCTGTCCCATGAACTTCACATGGATTTTCTCATTTAATCCACCCAACCACCTCTTGAAGTGGGCATGGCTATTTTCCTCGTGTTACAGAGGAGGAAATGTACTGGGTGAAGCGCTTTGTCTGACATGGTAGAGCTGGGATGGGAACCCTAGTCGGAGCCTAAATCCAGGAAAGAAAATACTGGAAAGAAAGGTGAGGAGGGAATGGGGTGCCTGTGGGTGATTCTGTGGTCTTAGTTTGAGAATCCTTGTGGGGAGAAGGCTCCATGGTGATTGGTGTGGGATTCATCTACCAACTCGCGGAAACCTACCCTCCAAGACTCCCCACCAGACTCCTCTCTGTGGCCCCACCTCCCGAGGCCCCGCCCTAGGAACCTCACCTCCCGAAACCCCGCCCTAAGAACGTCACCTCGAGGCCCCGCCCTAAGAACCTCACCTCCAGAAGCCCCGCCCTAGAAACGTCACCTCCCGAGGCCCCGCCCTAGGAACCTCACCTCCCGAAGCCCCACCTCCCCGAGGTCCCCCTTCTTGTCCTGTCCCATTCACCTGCCTCCTGGACGTCTCACCTGCCTCCTGGACGTCTCCCCAGCCGGTGGCCCAGCAGGCGGTGCCGTGCACGAAGCGGTGTGAGGCGCGCGGCAGGCAGACGGGCCGCACGGCGGGGCCCAGGCTGGCGGGTGAGGCCAGGTGCAGCAGGGCCAGGTCGGCGCCCAGCTCCACTTGGCTGTAGTTGACCGGCACCACGATGGCGGCCACTGCGCGGGTGTGCGCGCCGTCCAGGGGCCCGTCCTGGGAGTGCACGCCCAGCAGTACCGACCACTCGGCCGCGGGCTCCAGCGTCCCGTTCCTGCGCTCGGCCGGGGCAGTAGGAGGTTAGGTTGACCCTATGGAGGGGGCAGACCCTCGTGGGGGCAAGGGGCTCAGAGCCAGAGGGGCAGGTGCTATCCGATCCAGATTTGGTGCAGATACTCCTCAAGGGGGAAGGGCAAATCCGATCTTGAGGTGGTGGTGGGGGGTCATCGGAAAGCTGGGATTCAGACTCGGATATTCAGTGGAGTGGTGGGACCAGTACGGCAGCCTTGCCCCACTCGGAACCATGATGCCTCGAAGAGCACCTCGCTTTGGGGACAGCTCGGCTCCAAATTATCCTTGAGGACGGAAGTGGGGCGGGAGGAGGGGGATCAACTGCGGGGGCGGGGCTGGCCTTGGCGGAGAGGGGCTGGGTCCAGGGCGAATACTCACGTCATGAAACAGTGAGCAGCAGAGAGGACCCAGGAGGGGGCGATAAGGGAGCCCCCGCAGATGTGGCCACCCCCGTGGTGCAGGCTCACCTGCCAAGGCCAGGTGCCCGGCTGCGCGTCTGAGCCCCCCACGATGCGGGCCGAGGGCTCAGAGCGCCCGCAGTCTGCAACGGGGAGCCGTGGAAGTCAAAGCCCACCTCAGGTTCCCCACTCCAGAAGCCCAGGTAACTCAGCACGAAGCCCCGTCCTCCACCCATTTCAGTTTGCCCCTCTGAACAAAGAACATAGAGGACCCAGGTTTGTCTACATTTCTGGTCTTTTCCACCTCCCTCATGGCCTGACCAGCCTTAGCCTCCTTTAAAGTCTGAGGGTTCCAAGGCCTCTTCCTTACCCAGATCTTCAGGTTCTTCCTGGGTGGGACTGAGAGCTGGGAGCCAGAGGGTAAAGAGAAGAGGACACTTGTGACTTCCAGACCTCCACCGCCCAGCCCCACTTCCTGCTCTCCAACCCCTGACCCTATCTTCCCAATTCCCTGTCTATTCAGCAACCCCTGCCAGCACCCATGCCAGGCCTCTGGTCTTTTCTGCCTCTGCACGTGGCTTTCCCCCATTCCGGCTGCCTTACCTGAGTCCTGGAAGGCTCCTGGGATGGGACTGATGACTGGAAAGATAGAGGCAGGCAGGAAGAGGCTGGTGACTCGCACTCGGTAGATGCCCTCCCTGACTCCCTCCCCAACCTCCGTCTCCCCAGGGCACCCAGGCCTCCCTCTCCCTCCTCTGATACACCCTCGCCTTCTGCTGCCTCACTTCCTTCCTTCTGACGTCCTCCTCCCCACACGGAACCCAGGAATCCTGCTCTCCAGTCCCTCAGATGCTAGGACCCAGGCCCTTTGCAGCCACTTCTGTCCCCTGAGGTTACCAAGCATCACAATGGGGAGGAACAGGTGCCCAGCCATGGTGTTAGAGTCAGAGGAGGCAGAGCCAAGTGAAGGTCTGCTCCCTGCAGGGCTCTGTCACTGCCCAGGCAGCCCGTGACTCCTGATGGTCCCAGGGGCAGCCCCACCCTCCCTGGCTGGAGCCCATCTCTGGAAATCTGAGAGGATCTGGGGCTGGAAGGGGGAAGTTGGGGAGCCTGAAGGCCCCACCCAGAGCCCTGAGCACATCTCACGTCTCTGGAGGCCCAGGGTGGGGGTGGGGGACAGGTGTTCTAGCTCCAGGACACCTGTTGGGTGGGAGAGGGAGGGATGAAAATCACTGTAGGCAAAGGTCAAAGAGGAGGACAGTGTTCTGGGTCCTTGATGAGCAGTGGCACTTAGGACAGGGGAAGTGGCCCCTCACGGGCATGACTCATCGGAGACCTCACCTCTGTTTGGGGTGCGGCTGCCCCAGTGGCTTGGCCTTTTCTTCTCACACAGCTCTGGTTACTGGAGCTGCTGGCCAGGTCCAGGACAGGAGCCCTAGGGAATTCAATCCCATTCCAACAGAAGGATCACAGATTCCAGCAGGTTGGGCAGGGCATAGGGACCCTGGGAGGGGGCTGGGCAGGCTGGTGAGGTTGAAAAAGCCTCCATCCTGCTCTGTGTTCCAGTGACAATGCTCTCAGCTGCCCTGTCACTTACTCTGTGTGACTTTGGGAAAGTCACCCAACCTCTTGGTGTGTATCAGTAAGAGGCCATTTAAGGGACATATGACTTGGCCGAGCACGGTGGCTCACTCCTGTGATCCTAACACTCTGGGAGACTGAGGTGGGAGGATTACTTGAGGCTAGGAGTTCAAGACCAGCATGGGCAACATAGCAAGATCCCATCTCTACAAAAAACTAAAAAATACAAAAATTATGAACGGCAGGGCTTGGTGGTGCACACCTATATCCCAGCTACTTGGAAGATGAGGTGGGAGGATTGCCTGAGCCTGGGAGGTCGAGGTTGCAGTGACTGCACTCTAGCCTGGGTGACAAAGCATGACCCTGTCTGAACAACAACAACGACAACCACAAAAATAAGAAAAAGAAGAAGAAAAGGAGGAAAGAAACATATGACTCTTCAAAGAGGAGTTGAAAAGAGTTTAAGGAAGAAACTATAGAGGTGTGGGCAGGGTCAAAGTAAACCAAAGAGGCCAGGTGGCTCATGGCTGTAATCCCAGCACTGTGGGAGGCCGAGGTGGGCAGAGGACCTGAGGTCAGGAGTTCAAGACCAGCCTGGTTAACTTGGCGAAGCCCCATCTATACTAAAAACACAAAAATTAGCCAGGTGTGGTGGAACTCACCTGTAATCCCAGCTATTAGGGAGGCTGAGGCAGGAGAATCTTGAACCCAGGAGGCGGAGGTTGCAGTGAGCCAAGATTGCGCTGTTGCACTCTAGCCTGGGTGACAAGAGCAAAATTCCATCTCAACAACAAAAAGAAGGAAACCAAAGAGGGATGGTAACGCACCCTGGGGCCAGCAATAATGGAGAGCCCTTGCTACCTGCTGGCCTGAAGAGGCAGAGAGAGGGCAGTTACTGGAATCCAGCAAGAGCTGCAGCTGTGGGACAGATAGCTGTTAGGAGCCATGGCCTTTAGTAGAGAAATGCAGCCTTTACCAGCAGAGAGGGAGCTGGGAAAGAAAAATCCCTATCTCACTTTCCTCTCATCCTCTCTATTTTTAATCAAACCAATTAAAAAAATTTTAGAGACATGCTCTCACTCTGTCACCCACGCTGGAGTGCAGTGCTGTGATTATAGATCACTGTAACCTCGAATTCCTGGGCTTAAGCGATCCTCTGGCCTCAGCTGCCTGAGAAGCTGGGACTACAGGCATGCACCACCATGCCCAGCTAATGTTTTTTATTTTTGTAGAGATGGGGTCTTGTTATGTTGCCCAGGCTGGTCTCAAAGTCCTGTCTCAAGCGATCTTGCTGCCTCAGCCTTCCAAAAGTGCTGGGATCCTCCCATCCTCTGATCACCCACTAGCTCCTCTCATTGTCTGAAACCTCCCAGAGGCCAGAGTGCAAGGGAGCCCATTATATGGTCCATAAAGGTCACTCTTGGGGAACAAATCAGGGTGGACAGCAGAAATGTAGGGTCAACCTGGGAATATCCACACATGTATATCTATCTTCTTACCGATAATACTAGCTAATAATAATATTGGTCTATGAGTCCAGTTGCCCTAGAAAACAGGCCTAGGCAAAGCCTGCATGCTTATGCTTAATTGGGAGGTGCAATCCCAGTGTGGCAAGAGTGAGGGAAAAGGAGAAGTGAGCAGGAAGAGGGAAAATGCAAATTCAGCCACCCAACAACGGACTGGACTCAATCGATAAACCTGCTAGCCTTAACCCGTCCACAGGAAACGATGGAGGTAAACTGAGTCTTCACTTCAGACTTCTTAACAATCAGAGCCTCCTCAGCCATTTGTTTAACTTGCTGCTTGGGTAGCTATTTGCCCTTCAAAGGATAAAGAACTAATCATTTGACAAAAACTCAGAAAAATGAGGTAATGGGCAAAGGTAGGAAAGAAGAGAGTGCAGGTGTCATTAACGCAAAACATGCATGCCCTGGAGACCCTCACTGATACATTGCTTGCTCCAGTTTAGCGGTTAATAAACATTTTGGAGCTCCGTGCGGTGATTCACGCCAGTAATTCCAGCACTTTGGGAGGCCGAGGCAGGTAGATCATGAGGTCAGGAGTTCAAGACCAGCAGCCTGGCCAACATGGTGAAACCCTATATCTCTTTTTTTTTTTTTTGAGACAGAGTCTTGCTCTGTCGCCCAGGCTGGAGTGCAGTGGCCGGATTTCAGCTCACTGCAAGCTCTGCCTCCCGGGTTCACGCCATTCTCCTGCCTCAGCCTCCCGAGTAGCTGGGACTACAGGCGCCCGCCACTTCGCCCGGCTAGTTTTTTTGTATTTTTTAGTAGAGACGGAGTTTCACTGTGTTAGCCAGGATGGTCTTGATCTCCTGACCTCGTGATCCGCCCGTCTCGGCCTCCCAAAGTGCTGGGATTACAGGCTTGAGCCACTGCGCCCGGCCAAAACCCTGTATCTCTACTCAAAAAAATTAGCCGGGCGTGGTGGCATGTGCCTGTAATCCCAGCTACTCGGGAGGCTAAGACAGGAGAATGACTTGAACCCAGGAGGCGGAGGTTGTAGTGAGCTGAAATTGCACCACTGCACCCAGGCAAGATAATGATTTTTAACCCTTTCCCCAACCCCACAGACAAGAGAAGTAGGACTTGCTCTTAAATAGCACAGATGTTAGCCAGGCGCGGTGGCTCTCGCCTGTGATCCTAGCACTTTGGGAGGCCGAGGCAGGTGTATCACCTCAGGTCAGGAGTTCGAGACCAGCCTGGCCAACATGGTGAAACCCCATCTCTACTAAAAACACAAAAAATTAGCCAGGCGTGGTGGTGGGTGCCTATAATCCCAGCCACTTGGGAGGCTGAGGCAGGAGAATCACTTGAACCTGGGAGGCGGAGGTTGCAGTGAGCTGAGGTTGCACCATTACACTCCAGCCTGGGAAACAAGAGCAAAACTCCGTCTCAAAAATAAATAAATAAATAAATATTAAAAAAAAAAATAGCACAGAGGCTTGCCAAAGCAATGGATCTTGTGGGAGGAAGAACATTTTCCTGTAGGGAGACAGATTGGAATTTCTGGAGGAGCAAGTGCAGTTTGCAAAAGCTGCCCAGGTGATTCTGATGGTTTCACGACGCTAAGATGCCCTTGATTGCAACTAGCAGCCAAGGTAAGGAGGGAAACTCATGCAGGAGTCTCTCTCTTCCAGGTTCAAGGACAGAAAATAAATTTCTCCTTGGAGCCAGATGTGCCAGTGCATGCCTGTAGTCCCTGCTACTCTGGAGGCTGAGGTGAGGGGATCATTTGGGCCCAGGAGTTCAAGTCCAGTCTGGGTAACATACATTGGGAGATCATGTCTCTTTACTTGGGTATAATAAAATCTTTCTTAACAACATCATGTCAAAAACAGCAAATAGTTTCATGAGCTTTTTTTTTTTTTCAGATGAAGTTTCGCTCTTTTTGCCCAGGTTGGAGTGCAATGGTATAATCTCGGCTCACTGCAACCTCTGCCTCCGGGGTTCAAGTGATTCTCCTGCTTCAGCCTTCCAAGTGCTGGGATTACGGGATCCCACCACCATGCCCTGCTAATTTTGTATTTTTGGTGAAGATGGGGTTCCACCATTTTGGCCAGACTGGTCTCAAATTCCTGACCTAAGGTGATGTGCGTGCCTTGGCCTCCCAAAGTGCTGGGATTACAAGCGTGAGCCAGCATGCCCAGCCTTTTTTTTTTTTTTTTTTTTTTTTTTTTTTTTTTTTTAGGTTTTTTTTTTTTTTAGAGATGGAGTCTTACTATGTAGCCCAGGCTGGAGTGCTCACTGGTCATAGCTCACTGCAGCCTGGAGCTCCTGGGCTCAAGTGATCCTTCTACTTCAGCCTTTTGAGTAGCTGAGACTATAGATGTGAGCTGCCATGCCTGGCTACAAAATTCTCTTTTCTTCTTTTTTCCCTATGCAAGCTGGTGCTAAGGGCAATTTTATTTATTTATTTATTTATTTATTTATTTATTTATTTATTTAGACAGTTCTGCTGTGTCACCCAGGCTGGAGTGCAATGGTCTGGTCAAAGCTCACTGCAGCCTCAAGCTCCTGGGCTCAATCGATCCTCCTACGTCAGTCTCCTGAGTAGCTGGGACTCCAGGCATGTGTCACCATGCCCAAGGTTGATTTTTGTAGTGCTGCTTAATTTCAGCCTATGACACCATAAACAAACCACAGTTAATAAAATAAGGATATGCGGTGGTGCCTCTGGGTAAGAGAGGCGATACATATGCAGTTCTCTACTTGTCTCACTAGTGGAAGGGGAAATGATAGGTGAACTAGTATATTAGTTTTCCATTGCTGATGTAGCAAATTCCCATACACTTAGTGGATTAAAACAATACCAACTTATTTTGTTACAATTTTAAAGATTAGAAGTCTGGCACTGGGCTGGGTATGGTGGCTCACATCTGTAATCCATCCCAGCACTTTGGGAGGCCAGGGTGGGCGGATCACTTGAGGTCAGGAGTTCGAGACCAGCCTGACCAACACAGTGAAACCCCGTCTGTACTAAAAATACAAAAATGAGACTGGGCGCGGTGGCTCAGGCCTGTAATCCCAGCACTTTGGGAGGTTGAGGCAGGTGGATCACGAGATCAGGAGTTCGAGACCAGCCTGGCCAACATAGTGAAACCCTGTCTCTACTAAAATACAAAAAATTAGCCCGGCATGGTGGTGTGCGCCTGTAATCCCAGCTACTCAGGAGGCTGAGGCAGGAGAATCGCTTGAACCTGGGAGGTGGAGGTTGCAGTCAGCTGAGATCACATCACAGCACTCCAGCCTGGGCAACAGAGTGAGACTACGTATCAAAAAAAAAAAAAAAAAAAAAAAAAAAAAAAAAGACCAGGTGCAGTGGCTCACGCCTTGTAATCCCAGCACTTTGAGAGGTTGAGGCAAGAAGATCACTTGAGCTCAGGAGCTTGAGACCAGCCTGGAAAACATAGTGAAAACTCATCTCTATTCCTAAAAATAAGAATTAAAAAAAGATAACTGGCAGAATAGACGAAAGCTAAACATATGCTTGTATTTTGACCCAACAATCAAGATCCTAGGTATAGACCTAAGAGAGATGAGGGCGCCATAAGGCATATGCAGAACATGGCACTCACAGAAGGTCTAGACACAAGAGCCAAGATCCAGAACATAAATGTCCGGCCCCAGGAAGATTGATAAATTGTGGCATAGTCATACAATGAAATACTGTGCAGCAACACAAAAGAATGAATTACTGATATGTGCAACAACATGGATGAATCTTACAGGTTTTTTTTCAACAAATATGTGTCATACTGCATGATTCCAATTATATGCAATTTAGGAACAAGCATAACTAATGCCCAGTGGTAGAAGTCAGAATAGTGGCTGGACGCGGTGGCTCACGCCTGTAATCCCAGCAGTTTGGGAGGCCAAGGCAGGCAGATCACTTGAGGTCAGGAGTTCAAGACCAGCCTGGCCAACATGGCGAAACCCTGTCTCTACTAAAATACAAAAATTATCCGGGTGTGGTACTGGCACATGCCTGTAATCCCAGCTACTCAGGAGGCTGACGCAGGAGAATTGCTTGAACTTGGGAAGTGGAGGTTGCAGTGAGCTGAGATCGTGCCACTATACTCCAGCCTGGGTGACAGAGCAAGATTCCATCTCAAAAAAAAAAAAAAAAAAGGAATCAGAATAGTGGTTGTTTCACAGGTATATACACATGCAGAGTTTCACTGAGCTGTACACTTAAGATCAGGACTCCCTATGAACTTAGCTAGAGAAGCTGAGGTGGGAGGATCTCTTGAGCCCAGGAGTTTGAGACTAGCTTGGACAGCCTAATGAGACTCCATCTGTACAAAAAAAAAAAAAAAAAAAAAAAAAGTTTACACCTGTAATCCCAGCACTTTGGGAGGCCAAAGTAGGTATATCACCTGAGGTCCGGAGTTCAAGACCAGCCTGACCAACACAGTGAAATCCTGTTGCTACTAAAAAAAAATACAAAATTAGCTGGGCATGGTGGTGCATGACTATAATCCCAGCTACCTGGGAGGCTGAGACAGGAGAATCACTTGACCCTGGGAGGCAGAGGTTGCAGTGAGCTGAGATCGTGCCATTACACTCCAGCCTGGAAAACAAGAGTGAAACTCCATCCCTAAAATAAAATAAAATAAAATAAAATAAAAAATAGCCAGGCATGGTGGCATGCACCTGTAGTCCCAGCTACTTGGGAGGCTGAGGTAGAAGGCTCACTTAAGCCCAGGAGGTTGAGGCGGCAATGAGCTATGATTGCACCACTGCACTCCAGCCTGGGTGACAGAGCGAGACTCTGTCTCCAAGAAAAAAAAAGAAGAAAGAAAGATAAAAAGAACTATATGGCTATTCCACATGAGTAAAAAGAAATAAAAAGAGACAAAACACACTTTGCAAATAAATGAATTCCATGGATTCCAGGGTCAATTAAGAAACAAAACAAATGAACTAGCTCCAAAAATGCTTTCCTGGACCAAAAACGTTGGGAAAAGGTGCAGCTTTACATTAGATAACACCAGGGCATGTGTGTAATGTTGTTTTTGAAAGCTTAGCTAAAATAATGAAACCCTTCAGCATTTGGAAAAACAAGAAAAGCATGCTTAACCAAAGATGTTGATATTACATTTCCTGATAAAAGATATCATGTCTTTTAAATTATTTTGGTATCAGGTTACTTTTTTTCTGAATTGGCTTTGTCACTAAAATGGCTGGTTATCACTGACACAGAAAAAAAGGCATTCTTCAGATAATCCTTGATAGTATTGTTGTTCTCACCAAACTTTCCAAAGGTGCTGACCAGAGGGAGCAGAAGACTGTTTGCCAGCTCAAGCACACAGCCACATGCGCTCCACACCAGGGAAGCCCAGCAGTGTGGCATCTCATTGTGAAAAGAGGAAGCCAGAAGCTGGGAGTCACTCCACTTCTGGTCAGGGCTGTTCTGTGGAAGATATTGTGGGCAGGGCCACACGTCTCCTCGAAAAATAATCTGGGCTGTCTGTCCTCATGCACACCAGAATGGGTGCCATGACAGAGAAAGCTGAATTTTATTTTCATTTTTTATTTGAGACAGAGTCTCACTCTGTTGCTCAGGCTGGAGTGCAGTGGTGCAGTCTCCACTCACTGCAGCCTCTGCCTCCTGGGTTCCAGTGATTCTCCTGTCTCAGCCTCCCAAGTAGCAGGAATTATAGGCACCCACCATCATGCCCAGCTAATTTTTGTATTTTTAGTAGACACAGGGTTTCATCACATTGGCCAGGCTGGTCTTGAACTCCTGACCTCAAGTGATCCACCCATCTCAGTCTCTTAAAGTGTTGGGATTACAGGCGTGAGTGCAGCCACTGCAAACATTTTGGTTTGTAAAACTCTTTTTTTTTTTTTGAGATGGAGTTTCATTTTTGTCTCCCAGGCTGGAGTGCAGTGTCGTGATCTTGGCTTACTGCAACCTCTGCCTCCCGGGTTCAAGTGATTCTCCTGCCTCAGCCTCCCAAGTAGCTAGGATTACAGGTGCCCGCCACCATGCCGTTAATGTTTTTGTATTTTTAGTAGAGATGGGGTTTCGCCATGTTGGGCAGGCTGGTCTCCAACTCCTGACCTTGGGTGATCTGTCCACCTCGGCCTCCCAAAGTGCTGGGATTACAGGCGTGAGCCACCACGTCCGGCTGGTGTCTAAAACTCTTAAAGCATGTGTCACTCCTTTCGGAGTGCCTGATAAAATAGAAAATACTTAGCTCAGTCTGAATTTGAGATAAACAATGATTTTTTTTTTTTTTACTATAACTAAGTCTCAGGAAATATTTGAGTTATATTGAAAATTATTTGTAGGGCCAAGTGCAGTGGCTCGCACCTGTAATCCCAGCACTTTGGGAGGTTGAGGCAGGTAGACTGCTTGAGCTCAGGAGTTTGAGACCAGCCTGGGCAATATAGTGAGACCCTATCTCTACAAAAAGTTTTTTAAAAAATTAGCTGGATGTGGTGGTGTGCACGTGGGAGCTACTTGGGAGGCTGAGGTGGGAGGATGGCTTGAGCCCAGGAGGCAGAGGTTGCAGTGAGCTGTGCCGCTGCACTCCTGCGTGGGCGACAGAACCAGACCCTATCTCAAAAAAAAAATTATTTGTGTTTCAGATAGGCACAGGGCTCACGTCTGTAATCCCAGCAGTCTGGGAGGCTGAGTCAGGAGGATCACTTGAGATCAGGAGTTCGACAGTGCAGTGAGCTATGATTGCACCATTGCATTCCAGCCTGGGTAACAGAGCAAGACCCTGTCTTTAAAAAAATTTTTTTGTGTTCATCTGAAATTCAGATTTAATTGGGCACTTGTTTTATTCGCTAAATCTGGTTGGGAGTGGTGGCTTATGCCCTTAATCCCAGCACTTCAGGAGGCTGAGATGGGAGGCTTACTTGAGTCTAGGAGTTCGAGACCAGCCTGGGCAACATAACATAGACCCCATTTGTACAAAAAAAAAAAAAAAAGGAGTAAAATAAAATTTTTTGCTAAACTTGGCAACCCTATTCCCTATTCCATAACATTGTCTTGCTAAGTCACTATGTTGTTGCACATCTGCTTGGAAGAAATAACTTTTTTTTCTCTTTTTTGAGATGGAGTTTGGCTCTTGTTGCCCAGGCTAGAGTGCAACGGCATGATCTTGGCTCACTGCAACCTCCACATCCCAGGTTCAAGTGATTTTCCTGCCTCAGCCTCCCCAGTAGCCGGGATTACAGGCATGCACCACCACACCCGGCTAATTTTGTATTTTTAGTAGAGACAGGGTTTGGCCCTGTTGGCCAGGCTGATCTTGAACTCCTGACCTCAGGTGATCCTCCCACCTCGGCCTCCCAAAATGTTCGGATTATAGGCATGAGCCACCTCGTCTGGCCAGAATTAACCTGTTGTCAGAAAAAACTTGGAGTTAAAATGCTATTCTATCAGGGACCCTCTGAGTGGGAATATTTGAGAGACTTGATAAAATTGGGAACGGGTTGTGTGTTGACTCCATGCTTGACTGATACGATTACATCTCCTTGGTGCTCCCTCTCGTGGCAAGAAGAGTAACTGCCCCTTCAATTTCACCCTGCCAGACTCTGCCCCCACCTTCCCACCCACCTCTTGGTCTCCAGGGACCATGCTGGTACCCTGAGCCTATCAGAGCCAGAGATTGCCCCAGGATTCAGAGTTTTAGACTCAAATGAGTTGCCCTACTTCAAGGATACCTCACTCTGTGAGATGCACTGTATGGATTTTTTTTTTTTTTTTTTTTTTTTAAGAGAGTCTCACTGTGTCGCCCAGGCTGGAATGGCGCAATCTCAGCTCACCGCAACCTCTGCCTTCCTGGTTCCAGTGGTTCTCCTGCCCCAGCCTCCTGAGTGGCTGGGATTATAGGCATGTGCCACCACGCCCAGCTAATTTTGTTTTTTTAGTAGAGATAGGGTTTCTCCATGTTGGTCAGGCTGGTCTCGAACTCCCAACCTCAGGTGATCCGCCCGCATTGGCCTCCCAAAGCGCTGGGATTACAGGTGTGAGCCACTGTGCCTGGTCCTAATTTTTGTATTTTTAGTAGAGACGGGTTTTACTATGTTGGCCAGGCTGGTCTCGAACTACTGACTTCAGGTGATCCACCTGCCTCAGTCTCCCAAAGTGCTGGGATTACAGGCATGAGCCACCGTGCCCAGCCATTGTATGCGATTTGGAGGGTGGTTCCTGAGACACAGAGAGAATAATCGAGTTGGAGTCTGAGGAGGTGGCAGCTCATTCCTGGGAGAGAGACAACCCCCTGCTTCTGAGGGGAGCAGTTTTGAGGTACTCCTGCATAAACTGTATGGGGTCTGGGGCAATTTTTGGGGGCAAGAGAGGAGGTCAGGACGGGATGGGGGTGAGGGCGAGGTTTTGAGTCATGGCTGGAGGCAACAAGGCTTATGGCCCTGACTTGGAGGCCTGAGCACAGCGAGCTTTCTGAAGCCCTCTGGAAAACAAAGGAGGTAGGGCGTTGCGGGACCTCAGGTACTCAAGCTGAGCAGCCATTTCTCCTGCGGGTTGTTTGTGTTTTCTGAATTCTAAACGTCTGAAACAAGAGTGTGTATGAGAGGGGATGCTGTTTAGATAATGAAAACCCATCAAGATTAGTTTAATCAAACACACAGGGACAGGGCCGGGCGTGGTGGCTCACACCTGTAATCCCAACAGTTTGGGAGGCTGAGGTGGGTGGATCACCTGAGGTCTGGAGTTCAACAGCAGCCTAGCCAACATAGTGAAACCCCATCTCTTCTAAAAATACAAAAAATTAGCTGGGAGTGGTGGCAGGTACCTGTAATCCCAGCTACTAAGGAGGCTGAGATAGGAGAATTGCTGTACTTGAACCGGGGAGGCAGAAGTTGCAGTGAGCCGAGATCGTGCCATTGCACTCCAGCCTGGACAACAAGAGCGAAACTCCGGGCTGGATGAGGTGGCTCACGCCTGTAATCCTAGAACTTTGGGAGGCCGAGGTGGGCGAATCATGAGGTCAGGAGGTTGAGACCAGCCTGGCTAACATGGTGAAACCCACTTTCGACTAAAAATACCAAAAATTAGCTGGGTGTAGTGGCAGTAACCTGTAATCCCAGGCTGAAGCAGGAGAATCGCTTGAACCTGGGAGGTGGAGGTTGCAGCGAGCCAAGATCACACCACTGCACTTCAGTCCCGGCGACAGAGTAAGATTCTGTCTCAGGAAAAAAAAAAAAAAAA
>NW_016802972.1:416664-424775 GCF_001698545.2 Rhinopithecus bieti | reverse complement strand
CCAAAAAAAAAAAAAAAAAAATTGGCTGGGCATGGTGGCAGGCACCTGTAATCACAGCTACTCGGGAGGCTGAGGCAGGAAAATTGCTTGAAGCCATGAGGCGGAGGTTTCAGTGAGCCGAGATCGTGCCACTGCTCTCCAGCTGAGCAACAAGAGCGAGACTCAATCTCAAAAAAAAAAAAAAAAAAAAAAGGGTTTTTTCCCTGCTTAAAAGTCTCTGTGGCCGCTCAAGGCTCTTATAGTAAACTCAAGCTCTCCTTGGTCGCTGCTCACTGTCCCAGTCCCCGCCTGCTCCCTGCATGCCTTGTTGCCATTAAGGGAGGAGACCACCCCTCATATTGTCTTATGCCCAGTTTCTGCCTCCACAGAAAGAAGAAGTAAAAACCAAAAGGCAGAAATGAAATCCACAAGCAGACAGCCCAGCGCCACACCCTGGGCCTGGTAGTTAAAGATCGACCCCTGACCTAATCGGTTATGTTATCTATAGATACAGACATTGCATAGAAATGCACTGTGAAAATCCCTGTCCTGTTCTGATCTAATTACCAGTGCATGCAGCCCCTAGTCATGTACCTCCTGCTTGCTCAATCGATCACGATGCTCTCAAGTGGACCCCCTTAGACTTGTGAGCCCTTAAAAGGGAGAGGAATTGCTCACTCGGAGAGCTTAGCTCTTGAGACAGGAGTCTCCCGGCTGAATAAACCGCTTCCTTCTTTAACTCGATGTCTGAGGGGTTTTGTCTGCGGCTTGTCCTGCTACATTTCTTGGTTCCCTGACCGGGAAGCGAGGTGATTAATGGACGGTTGAGGCAGTCCCTTAGGCGGCTTAGAGCTGCCCTGTGGAACATCTCTGCAGGGGACTCCGGCCAGCTTGAGCGACTTGGATCCTGAGAGTGCTCCCAGGTAGGCAATTGCCTTGGTGGAACACCTTGCCAGAGCAGTGCATGGCAGGCCCCCATGGAGGATCAATGCAGTGACTGAACACCGGGAAGGAACTGGCACTTGAGGAGTCCGGACATCTGAAACTTGGTAAGGCTAGTCGTTGGAACTTGCCCACTCCATTTGAGTGGAAGTGTGGCCTGATCACCCACGGCGTGCCTGTACCGGCACTTTGGTTTTGTTTTGACTTGACTTGGATTGCTTGATACTTTGGTTTTGGTTTTGACCTGGCTTGGATTTCTTGATACTCTGATTTTGGTTTTGATTCTGGTTTGGTGTAAACTGTAAAAGTGTGTGTGTGCCCTTTTTACCTGTTCTTTGTTTTGTGGTGTGCATGTGGTGTTAGCGTGGTGTTTTGTCTCGAGGAAACATGGGTCAGGCACAAAGTAAGCCCACCCCACTAGGAACTACGTTGAAAATTTCAAAAGGGATTTAAGGGAGACTATGGAGTCACCATGACACCAGGAAAACAGAACTTTGTGTGAGACAGACTGGCCAGCATTAGAGGTGGGTTGGTCATCAGAAGGAAACCTGGACAGGTCCCTTGTCTTGAAAGTAGGCACAGGGTATCCTGTAAGCCAGGGCACCCAGATCACTTCCCATATACAGACTCCTGGTTACAGCTAGTTTTGGACCCCCCACAGTGGTTAAGAGGACAGGCAGCAGCATTTTTAGTAGCAAAGGGACGTTAGTTAAGGAAGGTTCTTGCTCCACCTGCTGAGGGAAGTCGGCACCAAAAGTCCTGTCTGACCCAACACCAGAAGAATCACGGCAGGAATTGGTACCAGCAGTACCCCTTCCTTATCGAAAGGAAGGGCTCCCCACTCCTGAGCGCACAGCACCTCCACCTCCACCAGATAAGCACACCCCAAGCCACCCAGATTAGACAAAAGAGGAAGTGAAGCCACGGGAGAAACTCCCCCCTTGGCAGCTCGCTGATGGCCCAAGACTGGAATCCAAATGCCCCTGAGAGAGCAGTGATGTATACTGAGATAGATGAGGATGGACACATGGTGAAAAGGCGTGCCTTTGTATATCAACCTTTCACCCCTGCTGACCTCCTCAATTGGAAAAATAATACTCCATCTTACACTGAAAAGCGTCAAGCTTAAATTGACTTGCTCCAAACTATTATACAGACTCATAATCCTACTTGGGCTGATTGCCACCAGCTGCTCATGTACCTCTTTAATACAGATGAAAGGTGAAGGGTGTTCCAGGTGGCAACTAAGTGGCTAGAGGAGCAAATCCCAGCCGATTACCAAAACCCCCAAGAATATATAAGAATTCAGCTGCTGGGAACAGACCCCCAGTGGGACCCGAACGAGGGACCAGACATGGAGAGGCTAAGACGGTACCATGAGGCATTAATAGAAAGTCTAAAGAAAGGGGCTCAAAAGGCTACAAATGTAAATAAGGTCTCTGAGGTCATCCAAGGAAAAGAGGAAAGTCCAGTGCAATTCTATGAAACACTGTATGAAGCTTACCGTATGTAGACTCCTTTTGATCCAGATAGACCTGAAAATCAGTGCATGACTAACATGGCCTTAGTCAAAGTGCAGAAGATATCAGGAGAAAATTGCAGAAACAGGCTGGGTTTGCGGGTATGAATACCTCAGTTACTGGAAATAGCCAATCAAGTGTTTGTGAATAGACATGCAACACACCGCAGAGAAAGCTGTAAGGAAGGCAAACACCAGGCTAGGCGAAACGCTGACTTACTTGCCGCAGCCATTAGGGGAATTTCCCCAAAAGGAGAGGGAAAGGGGGTTCCGGGAAGAATACCCAGTCTAATCGCCCATGCTTGCAACATAACCAATGCGCCTATTGTAAGGAAATAGAACATTGGAAAGATAAGTGTCCCCAACAGGAGGAAAAGCAAGGTGACTTGGAACAAAAGACCTCAGATAAAGATGAGGGAGCTTTGTTCAATCCGGCTGAAGGGCTATTGGACTGAAGGGGACTGGGCTCAAGCGCCCCCAAGGAGCCCATGGTCAGGATTACAATTGGTGGCTAGGACATTAAGTTTTTGGTCGATACTGGTGCTGAACATTCAGTAGTGACCACCCCGGTCACCCCCTTATCCAAGAAAACCATTGATATACTCGGAGCAATAGGAGTTTTCACTAAGCAGGCTTTCTGTCTACCACGGGCCTGCTCGGTGGGGGACATGAGATAGTTCACCAGTTCTTGTACATGCCTGACTGTCCCTTGCCCTTGCTGGGAAGAGACTTGCTTAGCAAGCTGAGAGCCGCCATCTCCTTTACAAAACAGGGCTCTTCACAGCTAAAGTTACCAGGAACAGGAGTTATCATGGCCCTTACAGTCCCCTAGGAAGAAGAATGGAGACTTTTTCTAACCGAGCCAGACCAAGAGATAAAACCAGCTCTAGCTAAGCGATGGCCCCGAGTATGGGCAGAGGATAATCCTCGGGTACTGGCAGTCAACCAAGCGCCCGTACTCATAGAAGTTAAGCCTGGGGCCCAACCAATTAGACAAAAGCAGTATCCGGTACCCAGAGAAGCTCTGGAAGGAATCCAGGTTCATCTCAGGCGCTTGAAAGCCTATGGAATTATAGTTCCTTGCCAGTCTCCATGGAACACCCTCCTCCTGCCTGTCCCTAAGCAAGGACCACCAGCCAGTACAGGACTTGTGCTTGGTCAACCAAGCTACAGTGACTCTGCGCCCAACAGTTCCTAACCCTTACACATTGTTAGGGCTGCTGCCGGCTGAGGACAGCTGGTTTACCTGTCTGGACTTAAAAGATGCCTTCTTTAGCATCAGAATAGCTCCTGAGAGCCAGAAGCTATTTGCCTTTCAGTGGGAAGATCCGGAGTCAGGTGTCACTACTCAGTACACTTGAACCCAGCTTCCCCAAGGGTTCAAGAACTCCCCTACTATCTTCGGGGAGGCCCTGGCTCGAGACCTGCAAAAGTTTCCTGCTAAAGACCTAGGCTGCGTCTTGCTCCTGTACGTGGACAACATTCTACTGGGACACTCCATGGCAGTCAGGTGTGCAAAAGGGACGGATGCCCTGCTTTGGCACCTGGAGGACTGTGGGTATAAGGTGTCCAAGAAGAAAGCTCAGATCTGCAGACAGCAGGCATGCTACCTGGGATTCACTATTTGGAAAAGGGAGCGCAGCCTGGGGTCAGAAAGAAAGCAGGTCATCTGCAGCCTACCAGAACCTAGAACCAGAAAGCAAGTAAGGGAATTCCTAGGAGCTGTGGGGTTTTACAGATTATGGATTCCAAACTTTGCAGTACTAGCCAAACCTTTGTACGGGGTTACAAAGGGTGGCGACCAGGAGCCTTTTGAATGGGGGCCTCCACCACAGCAAGTCTTTTGTAAGTTAAAGGAAAAACTTATGTCAGCCCCAGCTGAGTACCAGATTTGACAAAGTCCTTTACACTCTATGTGTCAGAAAGAGAAAAAATAGCAGTTGGAGTTTTAACCCAGACTGTGGGGCCCTGGCCAAGGCCAGTGGCCTATCTCTCAAAACAACTAGATGGAGTTTCCAAAGTCTGGCCCCCATGTCTAAGGGCCCTGGCAGCAACGACCCTGTTAGCACAAGAAGCAGATAAACTAACCCTTGGGCAAAACCTGGATATAAAGGCTCCCCTTGCTGTGGTAACTTTGATGAATACCAAAGGACATCATTGGTTAACAAATGCTAGATTAACCAAGTACCAAAGCTTGTTATGTGAAAATCCCCACATAACTATTGAAGTCTATAACACCCTAAATCCCGCCATCCCGCTCCCAGTATCAGAGAGCCCAGCCAAGCATAACTGTGTAGAGGTGTTGGACTCAGTCTATTCTAGCAGACCTGACCTTCGAGACCAGCCATGGGCATCAGTAGACTGGGAGTGATAAGTGGACTGTAGCAGCTTCATCAACCCACAAGGAGAAAGATGTGCAGGATATGCGGTGGTAACTTTGGATGGTGTCATTGAAGCCAAACCGTTGCCACAGGGCACTTTAGCCCAGAAGGCTGAGCCCATTGCTTTAACTCGGGCTCTAGAACTCAGGGAAGGTAAGACTGTAAACATCTACGCTGACTCTCGATATGCCTTTCTAATCCTCCAAGTGCATAGAGCATTATATAAAGAAAAGGGCCTGTTAAACTCTGGGGGAAAGGACATAAAATATCAACAAGAAATTCTACAATTATTAGAGGCAGTGTGGAAACTTCAGAAGGTGGGCAGTCATGCACTGCAGGGGACACCAGCGAGCCTGCACCTCAGTGGCCTTAGGAAACTCTCGAGCTGAATCAGAAGCTCGAAAAGCAGCATCCACCCCTTACCGGGCATCGGTAGCAGCCCCTTACTCCCTCAAACACCTGACCTGGTGCCTACCTATTCCAAGGAAGAAAAAGACTTCTTCCACGCAGCAGGGGGGCAAGTAATAAAAGGAGGATGGATCAGACTGCCAGATGGGAGGGTAGCTGTGCCGCAGTTGCTGGTAGCCACAATGGTATTGGCCATGCACGAAACCACTCATTTAAGACAAGAGTCACTTGAAAAATTATTAGGCTGGTACTTCTACGTCTCATACTTGCCAGCCCTTGACAAAGCAGTAGTACAACGGTGCGTTACTTGCTAACAACACAATGCGAGGCAGGGCCCCACTGTTCTGCCCGGCATACAAGCTTATGGAGCCGCTCCTTTTGAGGATCTTCAGGTGGATTTCACAGAAATGCCAAAATGTGGAGGTAACAAGTATTTGCTGGTTCTTGTGTATACTTACTCTGGGTGGGTGGAGATTTATCCAACACGAACCGAAAAGGCCTACGAGGTAACCCATGTGCTTCTTCGAGATCTTATTCCTAGGTTTGGACTGCCTTTACGAATCGGCTCAGATAATAGGCTGGCATTTGTGGCTGACTTGGTACAGAAGACAGCAAAGGCATTAGGAATCACTTGGAAGATACATGCTGCCTACCGACCTCAGAGTTCCAGAAAGGTGGAGCGAATGAATCACACTGTCAAAAATAGTTTAGGGAAAGTATGTCAGGAAACAGGATTAAAGTGGATACAGGCCCTTCCTATGGTATTGTTTCAAATTAGATGCACCCCTTCTAAGAAAACAGGATACTCCCCTTATGAAATACTGTATCATAGGCCTCCTCCTATACTACGGGAGCTTCCAGGCACTCCCTGAGAGTTAGGTGAAATTGAATTACAGCGACAGCTACAGGCTTTAGGAAAAATTACACAAACAATCTCAACTTGGGTAAATGAGAGGTGTCCCATCAGCTTATTCTCTCCAGGTGATCGCGTGTGGATCAAGGACTGGAATGTAGCCCCTTTGAGGCCACGGTGGAAAGGACCTCAGACCGTCATCCTGACCACCCCCACGGCTGTAAAGGTAGAAGGAATCCCAGCCTGGATCCACCACATCCATGTGAAACCTGCAGCCGCTGAAACCTGGGAGGCAAAACCGAGCCTGGACAACCCCTGCAAAGTGACTCTGAGGAGGACGACAAGCCCTGCTCCAGTCACACTCGGAAGCTGACTAGTCTATGCATGGCCGAAGCATGAGGAGAATCATCATGGGACTCATTTTCCTTATAATTTAGACTTGCATAGTAAAAACTTCCACTGATTTTCCCCGCATGGAGGACTGTTCCCAGTGTATACATCAAGTCACTGAGGTAGGACAAAAAGTTGCTCCAGTCCTATTATTTTATGGTTATTATAAGTGTACCAGAACTCTAAAAAGAACTTGTTTGTATAATGCTATTCTATGCAAGGTATGTAGCCCAGGAAATGACCAACCTGATATGCGTTATGACCCATCTGAGCCTCCATGACCACAGTTTTTAAAATAAGATTAAGGACTGAGAACTGGTGGGGATTCATAAATGATACAAGTAAAGTTTCAGCCAAAGCAAAAGAAAAAGGGGTGCCCAAACAAGTCACCTTGAAGTTTGATGCCTGTGGTGTCATTAATAGCAATAAGTTAGGAATGGGATGTGGCTCTTTTAGTTGGGAAAAAGGCTATATGGCTGAAAATGAGTACATTTGTCATAAATTAAGACTGTGTGAAAATGAATATAGATACTGGTTTTGTGTTATTTAGACCACTTGGATAAAAAATGAAAAGGATCCAGTCTACCTTCAGAAAGGAAAAAATGGCCCTGCCTTGCCTCCCGAGTAGCTGGGATTACAAGATCCTGCCACCACACATGGCTAATTTTTTTGTATTTTTAGTAGAGATGGGGTTTCACCATGTTGGCCAGGCTGGTCTCACACTTCTGACCTCAGGTGATCCGCCTGCCTCAGCCCGCCAAAGTGTTGGGATTACAGGCGTGAGCCACTGCGCCCGGCTTCCTTTTTAATTTTGTAGGCAAAACTTTCCAAAATAATTTCTTATGAAGTTTCCACTAAAGAAAGAAAACAGTTACTAAATTCTCTGGTTTCTAAACAGCTAATAGATAGGAGCCTTAGGGCAAAATTCTTACTTTCCTTCTTTCTTATTTCACCATGCAAGCCGGTGCTGAGGGCAAAATTCTTATTTATTTACTTATTTATTTATACATACTTTAAGTTCTGGGGTACATGTGCAGAACGTGCAGGTTTTTTTTTTTTGTTGTTGTTGTTGTTGTTTTTTTTGAGACGGAGTCTCGCTCTGTCGCCCAAACTGGAGTACAGTGGCCGGATCTCAGCTCACTGCAAGCTCCGCCTTTGGGGTTCATGCCATTCTCCTGCCTCAGCCTCCCGAGTAGCTGGGACTATAGGCGCCCGCCACCTCGCCCGGCTAGTTTTTTTTTTTGTGCAGGTTTGTTACATAGGTATACACGTGCCCTGGTGGTTTGCTGCACTCATCAACATTAGTTATTTTTCCTAATGCTATCCCTCCCCAAAATTCTTTTTTTTTTTTTTTTTTGAGACGGAGTCTCGCTCTGTCGCCCAGGCTGGAGTGCAGTGGCCGGATCTCAGCTCACTGCAAGCTCCGCCTCCCAGGTTCACGCCATTCTCCTGCCTCAGCCTCCAGAGTGGCTGGGACTACAGGCACCCGCCACCTCACCCGGCTAATTTTTTGTATTTTTTAGAAGAGACGGGGTTTCACCGTGTTCGCCAGGATGATCTCGATCTCCTGACCTCGTGATCCGCCCGTCTCAGCCTCCCAAAGTGCTGGGATTACAGGCTTGAGCCACCGCGCCTGGCC
>NW_016802972.1:410913-414813 GCF_001698545.2 Rhinopithecus bieti | reverse complement strand
GCAGGAGAATGGCGTGAACCCGGGAGGCGGAGCTTGCAGTGAGCCAAGATCGTGCCACTGCACTCCAGCCTGGGCAACAAAGAGAGACTCCGTCTCGAAAAAAAATAAAATAAAATAAAAAATAAATATGTGTAATTTTTTTTTTTTTCAAGACGGAGTCTGACTCTGTCACCCAGGCTAGAGTGCAGTGGCGTGATCTCGGCTCACTGCAACCTCCACCTCCCGTGTTCAAGTGATCTCCTGCCTCAGCCTCTTGAGTAGCTGGGATTACAGGCACCCACCACCACACCTGGCTAATTTTGTATTTTAGTAGAGACAGGGTTTCACCATGTTGGCCAGGCTAGTCTTGAACTCCTGACCTCGTTATCTGCCTGCCTCAGCCTCCCAAAGTGCTGGGATTACAGACGTGAGCCACATGCCTGGCCAAATATGTGTAATTTTTGTTTTAGCTGTCCCACAGAGAAAGTCAGAACTCTTCTCAGTAGTTTTACATGTATCTTCCTGGAAATATTTGCAAATTAATCTGAAGAAAGTATACATACATATTTGGCATGTTAGGGTTTAAATCTCCTTGCAGGGTCAAACATAAACAAGTTTCTTTCTTTCTTTTTTTTTTTCTTTGAAACAGAGTCTCTGTCTCCCAGGCTGAAGTGTGGTGGCACAATCACGACTCACTGCAGCCTTGAACTCCTGGGCTCAAATGATCCTGCCTCTTCAGCCTCCGCAGTAGCTGGGACTACAGGCATGTACCACCATGCCCAGCTAATTTTTTTATTTTTTATTTTTTTGAGACGGAGTTTGAGTCTTATTGCCCAGGATAGAGTGCAATGGCACGATCTCAGCTCACTCCAACGTCTGTCTCCCGGGTTCAAACGATCCTCTTGCCTCAGCTGCCCAAGTAGCTGGGATTATGGGCATGGGCCACCATGCCTGGTTAATTTTGTATTTTTTAAGTAGAGACAGGGTTTCTCCATGTTGGTCAGGCTGGTCTCCAACTCCTGACCTCAGGTGATCCTCCCGCCTCGGCCTTCCAAAGTGTTGGGATTACAGGGGTATACCACTGTGCCCGGCCTAATTTTTTAAAGTTTTTGTAGAGACTGGGTCTGGCTATGTTTCCCAGGCTGATCTTGAACTCCTGGGCTCAAGTGATCCTGCAACGCTGGCCTCCCAGAGTGCTGGGATTACAGGTGTGAGCCACTGAGCTTAGCTTGAAGCATAAAGAAGTTTCTTCGTTCTTTTGCATATTTGTCCTGAAGCCCCTGTACTGATACTCTCTCTCACTCTTCTCCCTTCTCCTATTTAGAGCTAGAAAATCTGTAGCACTGAGTCCTTGAAAAAGGCAAACGATATGGAATTGTTAACAGATACTTTACGTTACACCTTTTTTTTTTTTGTTTTGAGACAGAATTTCACTCTTGTTGCCAGGCTGGAGTGCAATGGCACGATCTCGCCTCATTGCAACTTCCGCCTGCTGGGTTCAAGCGATTCTCCTGACTCAGCCTCCCGAGTAGCTGGGATTACAGGCCCCTGCCACCATGCACAGCTAACTTTTTGTATTTTTAGTAGAGACAGGATTTTACCATGTTGGCCAGCCTGGTCTCAAACTGCTGACCTCAGGTGATCCACCTGCCTCGGCCTCCCAAAGTGCTGGGAATACAGTGTGAGCCACCACGCCCAGCCTAAGTTACACTTTTGTTTTGTTTGTTTGTTTGTTTGAGACAGTGCCTGTTGCCTAGGCTGGAATGCAGTGGTACCATCTCGATTCACTGCAACCTCTGCCTCCTGGGTTCAAGTGATTCTCCCACCTCAGCCTCCTGAGTAGCTGGGACTACAGGCACGTGCCACCACGCCTGGCTTATTTTTGTATTTTTAGTAGAGACAAGATTTCACCATGTTGATCAGGCTGGTCTCGAACTCCTGACCTCAGGTGATGCACCTGCCTCAGCCTCCCAAAGCACTGGGATTACAGGCGTGAGCCACGGTGCCCGGCACACTTTTGTTTTTGTCCTTGAGAAACAGAGTTTTCTTCTGTGGCCCAGGTTGGAGTACAGTGGTTCAATCATAGCTCACTACAGCCTTGACCTCCTGGGCTCAAGCAATATCCCCCACCATCTCAGCCTCCCAAAGCCCTGGGATGACAGGTGTCAGCCACTGTGCCTGACCACACTATGTTTTTGCAAACCAGGTACCAGGATGCTCAATTTGTTTCCCTGGGACTTTAACCTGTTTGGAGATGGACCTGGCACAACGATTGGTCAATTTCCCATCTGTTGCTGTGACTATTGCATACCTTGCCCCAGGCCCTTTTCCTGCCTCCAGGGGGACTTTCTGCAGTTTTCCCTCAGACCCAGCACTGTGTTGCTCTTTTCTAGCTGGTCCAAGCAGGTCTTTTCTTAGCACAGGCCAATTATCTGCCCAGCATTTACTTTCCCAGGCTGTTTACCATGACAACCTCTCCTAGAGACACAAAATCTGAGTGGGCCCCACGCAGACAGGGGCACTTCCTGTCCTGGGCACTGCCCAAGAAGATAATAAAGCAATTATTTCTCCTTGAAGCAGTACATCTTGAGGGACGAGTGAGAGAGAAAAGGTCATTTATTCATGCCTACTATGTTCTAGGCCCAGTTAAGGGTAATTTGCAGATGGAAATGTCATTTAATATTCCCAGAAGTTGTTTTTTTTTTTGAGACAGTTCTTGCTCTGTTCTCCAGGCTGGAGTGCATTGGTGCAATCTCCACTTGTTGCAACCTCTGCCTCCGGGGCTCAAAAGATCCTCCTACCTCAGCCTCCCGAGTAGCTGGGACCACAGGCGTGCACCACCAAGCCTGGCGAATTTTTGTATTTTTTGTAGAGACTTGGTTTCGCCATGTTCAAGATCAACCTGGGGTCTTGAACTGCTGGACTCAAGAAATCCACATGCTTTTGCTTCCCAAATTGCTGTGATTAAGAGGTGTGAGCAACCCCACGCCTGTTGTTTTGAGTGATGTGAAATAGCAGGTTGTCTCATACCTCAGGGCCTCTGCTTAGGCGTGTGACCATTTCGTCCTGCATGAAATTCTCTGTCCAGAGTTGAAATGCGGTGGAGTAAAATTCAGCTCCTGCTCTCCTTCCCAAGCTTTGGGCCCTGGGGGGCAGGGTAGGGGGTGGGTTTCTGCCTAGAGTAACGGATGCCTTTTCCTAATTTGCACAAAGATGTGCAGCAGGTTAGAGGTGGGGCCTGGGTCTGGCCCGAGCTGCACTCTCACCATCCCTCCACACTGCTCCCCAGGTCAGAGTGCTCCTGAGGGGAGGGCCTTGCCTGCTCTTCCTCCCTTGCCCTTCTATAGGGACCTAGGTAGGGCAGTGGCATACATCTGTGGTCCCAGCACTTTGGGAGGCTGAGGCGGGAGGACTGCTTGAGGCCAGGAGTTCGATGTTACAGTGAGCTATGATTGCACCACTGCACTCAAGAAGCCTGGGCAACAGAGCAAGATCCTGTCTCTAAAATATAAATACATACATACAAGAACCCAGCTAAAGTGCCTGGCCAGGACGGGCTCTGGGTCAAGCTTACTCTCTTCTGTTCGTGCAGTTTTTGTACTGAGAAATGCTTCATTCGTTCAGTTGAAATGTCAACTCCTCGCTGGGCACAGCTGCGCGTGCCTGTAATGCCAGCACTTTGGGAGGGTGGGGCAGGAGGATTGCTTGAGCCCAGGAGTTTGAGACCAGCCTGGGCAATGTGATGAGACCCCGTCTCTACAAAAAACAAAAATTACTGGGGCATGGTGGTGTGAGCTGCTGGGGAGGCTGAGGTGGGATGATCTTCTGAACCCAAGAGATTGAGGCTGTGGTGAGCAGAGATTGTGCCACTGTACTCCAGCCTGGGTGACAGGGTGAGACCCTATCTCAAAAAAAAAAAAA